>NC_081778.1:31348628-31606128 GCF_963082965.1 Carassius carassius
TGAGGCTCATTTACACACACTAGATTAATCACAGAAAGAGTGCACTGAAATATTAAAGCACAAAATCCTAAAACTTTCAGGTTTAATGATCGGCCGAGTAGAAATGAGAAAAAAGCAGAAATGAGAGGGAGCATTCATTGTTTTCAGTCTCCGTCTGAATCTGCATTAATCCTTTTCAACATTCATGTGTAAATAAGTTGGACCATTCTGGTGTTTTCTCATCTCTGAGTCGGTCAGGCTTAGTGTTTTAGACTCTCTCAGCATAAGGGCTTTCATCTGAATCTCTGCGCTCATCCGTCTGATGCCACAAAACTGAACAAAGTGTCAAAATGAAGAAGGGCAACTTCTAATTGCACTCAGACGTTTTAAATCATCTGATATCGACCCTGAGGATATCTGGCATTTCTGTTCGTCTGCCATCGGGATTCACAGAGAGATCCTCAGCCAGCGTTTCTGCTGACGTGACGCCGGTTAAATGTCATAGGCACCGCGTTCATCTCTGAATGAGTTCTGACTTCAGGGAAAGTTCACATTCAAATCATCCTTTGAAACCTTTTGTAAAAAGTTTCAACTTTGAAAAGCCTATGATGCATGCACCTCAGTTTTAGAGTTATTTGTGGATAATTTTGAACTAAAGTATGAAAATAATTGCACTGGTTATCACATTAGTGTGTTTTAATGTTTAACCAGGAGGTTTGGTTTGAAGTGCTTTTACTTTGTATAGAATGGAAAAAAAATAACACCTTTTCAAAAGTGACCAGCCTACAAAAAAAACAGCGTATAAATCTCTAATTATGACTAAATATTGGATTCTGTTGTGTTTTATTTATTTTTTTGTCAGCTTGTTTTCTTTCTGTAGGCACAGGTTTTGTGTTTTATTTTTGTGGAATGCCGTTAAATGTTGAAAAGTGCAAGTTTGTGCCATTTTGTACAAAATAAAAGCATGTCAAGACAATTTTCCTGGTTAACTTTTGTTTTTGTTGAAATCATAACAAAAGATAAAACAAAGATTAATCTATAAAGAAATATACAAACATAAATAAAATAATAATAATCATCTTTATTTTGTTATAAAAATTAATGATTCAATATACTTTTATTTTGTATAAAATGGCACAAAGTCACACTTGTGGAGTTTCTGGAAAAAAAAAAAAACACTTACAAGTATCTAATTTTGTTATATTCAAATATAAAGATTATTCAATAATTTTTTACAAAATACTATTTCAGCCTACTTTAAAATTTCACATTAAATTCAGAGTTTCTTTGTAATTATTTGTGAAATATACCACCTTTTTTTCAATTTTAGACTAGTTTCAGTCTATTTTTCACACAAAACTTAATCATAAAAATCTTTAAAATATAAAATATAACAGATTATATGGACACATTTTTATCGATTTAATGATGTTTTTTGTTCCGTCCCCATTTATTACTTTAGCATCCTTGAGATACTATTATAGTTTTTATTCATATTTTGAATTTGTTTATATTTTTATATTGTCCAATTTCAGTTTAATTAGTTTAAATCTTTATAATTTTGATGTGTTTTTGTCTTTTTAAGTATTTATGACCAGCCTGGAAAAATTAGCTTTTTTTTATAGTACATTATCACCAAATATTGGACAGACTGAATCTAATATTTGGTGATATTTTATCATAAAAAAGCAATTTATAAGCTATTTTTTTGCAGGCTGGTCATTTCTGACCTAGAACATCACAAGTACAAGTTGAGAAAAAATATCCCAAAAAGTTATCTAAAAAAAACTGTGTGATCAAAGTCCCAGTTTGGACTAAAACGAAAAACAACAACAACAACAAAAAATACACTTGCTACAAAATGTTACATTAAAATAAATTAATATAAAATAAAAACAAATCAAAATAAACCAACTTCTAACAATCCGTTGAACCCTAAAAAATATTAAATAAAAATATATTACTAACAACAACAACAAAAAGTGATTACACTGCATCTTGCAACCAAGACCGCTTCTGACCTTTGACCCCAGGGAGGCCCTGAGAGAGACTCTGTCCAGTGATGAGCTGCACCAGAGGAACCAGTGGACACTGTTCGGGAACGAGGCTGAGAAACTGGAGATGGGTGTGATCAGAAACCAGCGTGTTGTCCGTGAGCGAGCGGATCGATTGGCTCTGCGCTGCGAGGTGAGTGACTCAAATACAGCAATCTCAGCTCTTTCACTTTCTAGTTTTAAAGGACCGGATCTATTCCGAAATTAATTTTCTGGATTCATTTACTCACTCTCATGCTGTTTCAGTCCTCTACAGCTATATTTTTCCTGACTATCCTGGTCAGTTTTATTTCAATAAAGTGAAAGTAAATGGGGACAGAACAAAAAAGCATCCACAAAAGCATTATAAATTAGTTTATAATCATACATTTATTCTGTTATGAAATAATTTTATAATGCTTTTATGACAGATTTTTGTGAAAAAAACAGACTTGTATATTATAGTAAACTCAAACCATTATATATACAGTATACTATATATATATATATAATAAACTATTTGAAAGGAAATAATAAAATATATTAAAAATATATTTTTTTCGGCTGCTTGCTTGGCAACATTTCTGATTTTAAATTAGTTTAATTTACTTGATGATCTAAAATAACTACAAGTACTGAAATAATAAATAAGAATTATTAAAAAACAAAATAGCACTCTTTAAAAATATACTAAAAAGACAAAAAAAATTTAATCCAAATAATTACAATTCAAGCTAATTAAAATGAAAGTGCACAATATAAAATAAAATAAAAATTCAAAATATGAATAAAAACCATGGTAGTATCTCAAGGATGCTAAAGAAATAAATAGGGACAGAACAGAAAACACCATAAAATCAATATAAATTAGTCCATATGACCTGTATGTTACATTTCAATGATAAACATTTGTGCAAGATTTGTTTGAAGAGATTGAAATCAGACTAAAACTCAGAAATTGGTAGTATATTTACAAAGAAACTGCAAGTAACACTTAATTTAATGTGAAATTTTGAGGTAGACTGAAATAGGATTTCATTAAAAAAACACTTGAATAATATTTATTAAAAAAAAATGTATTACAATAAAAACTAAAAATTCAAATTCTCATTTTCATTTCGTTTACATTGATGTATTACATAACTAAAGCTAAAAATGGAAACTATAAAGACGTCTGTTTTTTATGCAAGCTTTGAAATGAGTAGCTGACGACAGAACTGCTTGTTATCCGTCAGGCCGAGAGAAAAGCTTCACTGCACATGAAGTTCATGGAGGATCTGAGCATGAAGGCTCCTGATTTCCCCGTCCCGCTGCGGCCGCACACGGTGTGGGCCGGGATGGACGTCCATCTCTCCTGTTTGATCCAGGGCTGCCCGGTCCCCAGCATCACATGGTGAGAGTCTCAACAAGCCTGTATCTCCACAACAAAGAGCCTCCATCTCAGAGACACAATCTTGTGAATCTTGTCCACAGGTTTAAGGATGATGTTCCTCTCCGAGGTTCCCTTCCGTGGAACTACAAGCTGAAGAAGAAGTGCGGCCTCGATGTTTTAGAGATCAGGAGGTGATGCTAAAAACCAATAAGTCATAGGGCATCATTAATATACTATTCTAGCTTTTATTAATATTTTTAATTAAATATCTTCTTTTTATGTTTTCCATTTTCATTTTAATATATATATATATATATTTTTTTAAATGTGTCTATATAGATTTCATTCATTTTTAATTCAGCTTTAGTTTACTTTTAAGTTAAACTGAACAAAGATGAGAAATGGCAACTTGCTGTAATAAAATATTAATTTCAGTTTTTTTATTATTTTATGTAGGAATTTTATGCCATATTATAGTTAATAATTATTTGTAAGTTAGAAACCAAGCATCACTTTATTATTTAAATTTAAAAAATATATATATATATTTATTTACTTCATTTAATTTGGTTAAAATTTTGAAATCGCAAAAAATAAATAAAAAGTAAGATGAAACGAGAGAAAATAGTAATTCTATTATCTAAAATAAGCATATTTCAGATATAAATATAATATATGACAATATATATAAATAAATAAATTATATATATATATATATATATATATATATATATATATATATATATATATATATATGTACAGTACAGACCAAAAGTTTGGAAACATTACTATTTTTAATGTTTTTGAAAGAAGTTTCTTCTGCTCATCAAGCCTGCATTTATTTGATCAAAAATACAGTAAAAATGTAATATTGTGATATATTATTACAATTTAAAATAATTGTTTTAAAATTTATTATACTTTAAATTATCATTTATTTCTGTGATGCAAAGCTGAATTTTTAGGATCATTATCACATGATCCTTTAGAAATCATTCTAATATGATGATTCATTATCAAAGTTGGAAACAGTTCTGCTGCTTAATATTTTTTCAGAACATGTGATACTTTTTTAGGATACTTTGATGAATAAAAAGCAGAACTGTTTCCAACACTCATAATAATCAGAATATTAGAATGATTTCTAAATGATCATGTGATCGACTGATGTTACATGTGACACTGAAGCTGGAGGAATGATGCTGAAAATTCAGCTTTGCATCACAGGAATAAATTATTTTTTTAAAGTATATTCAAATAGAAAACTATTATTTTAAGTTGTAATAATATTTCACAATATTACTGTTTTTTCTGTATTTTTGATCAAATAAATGCAGGCTTGATGAGCAGAAGAAACTTCTTTCAAAAACATTAAAAATAGTAATGTTTCCAAACTTTTGGTCTGTACTGTACATATATATATATATATATATATATATATATATATATATATATATATATATATATATATATATATATATATTTATATATTTCAGCTACTTCAGGCAACATTTCTGATTTGAAATTAGTTTAATTTACTTGATTATCTAAAATAAAATAATAATTATTTGTAAGTTAGAAACCAAGCATCACTTTATTATTTAATTAATTTGTTTTATTTTATATTTATTTAATTAATTTATTTTGGTTCAACTTTTGAAATCGCAAAAAATAAATGAAAAGTCAGATGAAACGAGAGAAAATAGTAATTCTATTATCTAAAATTAGCATATTTCAGATATAAATATACAGTAATTATATTACAATATATATAAATAAACGTAAAACAAAATTCACAGAAAACAAGCGAGGAAATAACAGTTCAAAGATGCATATCTTTATATTAATGTAATAAATAAATAAATATACAAAGATTATTTTATCTCAAGTAACAAAAATGTTTTTTTAATGCTTTTAATTTGAATTTTAATTACAAAAAAACAGAGCCCTTAATAACACATTTCATTTCCTTCTTGAAACACAAGGTGAATGTTTGAGGTTCTGTGCTCCATATTTAATTAAATGTTCAATAAATGGCTGATTAATTCATTGAAAAATACTGCTTGCAGATACTCCTCAACAATAAAAGATGTCTGCTCTCTAATTACGTTTTCTTTCTCTCTTTTCTTTAAGATGTTCTGCTGAAGATGCTGGAGAATACAAGGTTATAGCGAAAAGTTCTCTGGGAGAGGTGACATCCAGTGCCAGGCTGACAGTCAACTGTGAGTTGATGTTTATCGTATTATTTAGCTGATTCCATGATTTAAGTTGAGTTTGAACATTGTTCTTCCTTTATTCCTCCATTTGCAGCACATGAAGGGGCCGAGGCGAAACTGAAGCGTTCGTGGACACCCAGTGAGTATCTTTGCTCTTCTTAATGCAAAATAAACAGAGTATTTTTGGAGCATTTTATCTTGTAATGCAACCACCAAGAATTCTCTATGCAACCACCTTACCTTTAAGTTATGTATATATAGGTATATAAATGCTGTTCTTTCTGATCACCTATGAATTCTGAAAAATAAAATGCATCATGGTTTCTACAAATATATAACTGTTTTCAACATTGATGATAATCAGAAATGTTTTTTTGAGCAGCAAAACAGCATATTTTCATGATTTCTGAAGATCATGTGACACTGAAGACTGGAGGAATGATGCTGAAAATACAGCGGAGCATCACAGAAATAAATTACAGTTTACAGTCTATTTACATAGAAAGCAGCTATTTTAAATTGTAATAATATTTCACAATATTACTGTTTTTACTGTATTTCTTTTCCACATACATTTCAATGGTAAAGGATAATGCAGTAGGAGAGATGCTTGAATATTTATTATATTGACAATGAAACCACCAATAACAGCCTAGCATTGTTGCAGCGAGTTTTGCATGCAAACACACTTTGTAATGTATTATTCCAGGACGGCACACATTAAAAGCAAAAACGACTTCATTACTCCATGCAATTTAGCTACAGCATTTTCAAACAAATCTGAATTCCCGATACAGCCCTTCTGCTGATATGAGAGAACATCACAATTCATTTATATTTGCAAGCATGTGGAATTGTGTTGTCGAATCACTTCCATCACTTCCAATTTCATCTCTCCTCAATTACCTGTTCCATCACCGAGAACGATAGCTAAACAAATAGCACATCTTCTCTAACATCATCAGCATTGGCCCTTTGTGACGGCCCCAGCGCAGGGCCTTGGCATTTGTCTCATTACATTAACTCTTGTCCTCATCTTTGGGATGGATTTCGGTGCTGTTTGCTGGGAATGGGAACTCGAAGGATACTGGAAAAAAAAATGCCATTACACTCCAATTATTTTCTCCGCTTGTACAACATATGGCTTAAAGCTACTATTAAATATTGTAGAAACATAATTTTCTGTAAAATTGCTTTGCAAAAAAAAACACTATACAAACAAACTTGAATTGAATCAATTGAGTCCTTTCTTACGTTCATTTTCACAGCCTGACGAAGGCAAGAAGATCACAAACAAAAGCTACTTACTACCTGTCACTTAACAAATGTAATTAAAAGTGACTGAATTGAAAATGTTTTAACTTGATGAGTAGAGTAGTCTTATATCAGAGAAATGGAATTGTGATTTTTTACTGGAAATTCAAGGGGAAACACAATATGCATACTATATAACCTTGGTAATGTCTATTAAATACTAAATTAAATATTATAATGTATGGCGCCGGTCCTTTATTTTGATTGGTTGAGCTGCATTTGAAGCTGCTGTAAATGACTCTATAAACACACATCTTCGACTTCATAACATCAGAATGTGTTTCCGCAATTCAATGTATTATATAGAGGTGGAAAGAGTACAAAAATATTCTACTCAAGTAAAAGTACCATTACATTAATGAAATTTTACTTAAGTACAAGTAAAAGTACCAGTCTAAAAATCTACTCAAGTAAAAGTAAAAAGTAGCTCATTTAAAATTTACTCAGAGTAAAAATTACTTAGTTACATTTTAACAGTGGGAGGGAGTCAAAATGGGACAGGCCAAGAGTGTCAAACTCAGTTCCTGGAGGGCCACAGTCCTGCACAGTTTAGATTTAACCCTAATTAAACACACCTGATCCAGCTAATCTAATCATTTAGGTTTATTTGAAAACTACAGGATATGTGTGCTGGAGCAGGGTTAGAACTAAACTCTGCAGGGCTACGGCCCTCCAGGAACTGAGTCTGACAGCCCTGGGATAGGTCTATTAATCTCAAACTAGTTGTTTTTAATTAAAGGAATCAGTTATTTAGAATAATAAAACATTTGGGCTGTTACCAGGCAAATCAGTATCAACAAACTCATCTTTTAATGCAGAGGAAATGCAGAAGATTCATTGGAAGTGGCATTTAGATGTATTACACTGTTTAGTGCAGGACAAGAATGCATTTAACCTGCAGTTACAAATGCATGAATAATGTTTTGATATACAAGACATAAAATGTTGAATACTCATTTAAAATGATAAGAAATTCATTATTTAAAAAAATCAAAAGATACTTTAAATGTGAAATTAAAATGGCCAGTATGTGTCAGCAAGTCACTGTTAATAAGTGAGTCATTGCGATTGAACCGAATCATTTAAACGGTTGATTCATTCAGGAACGAAACACTGTCACGTTGCTCAGAGACGCAAAACTGTGCTTTGGTGGCTGTGTTTGGAATTATTTTCTGTTGTAGAAATAGAGCTAAAAAGGCAATATGGTGTCTAAAACGCAAGTCTCTTAATTAACTTGTTTACTGAACTGTTTACTGATTTTGATTTAATATATGAAATTATATAAATATGTGAATTTTCTGCCCCTATATCTTCAATTTTGTGATCATTCTAAATGCATTTTAGGAGACTGAATCACACAGTGAAAGAACGCACTATAAATGCGCGCGCACATCATTAAAACAAAAATAGCACACTCCTCACCACTGTCTTTTTGGCTAATTTGTGGAAAACCTCTTGCTAAAATGTCAAAGCTTCATTTTAACCACAAATGCAACGATGCAATTATTTAGCTTACCTCTACATTCTTGCGAAGGGTTGATGTCTTGTCGAGATTTTATAAGCTGCTAGTTTGGTCTTCCTAGGCAAGTACAGCTTACACTGCATAATAGAGCATACATATGGCCAGGGGTTCACTTCATTTCCTTCGAGTTCAACTTCAGAATATGACGGGGTTTCGTTTTTAGCGGTGTCTGCACCACTAACGCCTGTTTTGTCCGTCTGCATCTTTCTTGGGATTTTAGCGCCAGTTTGCCCTCCTGCCCATTATTTACTGCCGTAGTTTCCAGGGAGCGATTTTTTATTTATATATATTTTTTTTTTATGTGTTTTAAAATGTAGCGAAGTACAATACTTCAAACAAAATATACTTAGGTAAAAGTAAAATTACAGATTTAAAAAATTACTTTAAAAAGTATTAGTACACAAAAAAGCTACTCAATTACAGTAACGCGAGTAAATGTAATTCGTTACTTTCCACCTCTGGTTATTTATTTAATGAAGTATGAGTGAGCTGTGGGGCTCTCTGATCACTGTTTGGTTCCTCTTATACAGAGCGACATGCAGAAACGGAAATCAGCTAAACCTGTGATGAGGACTGTAAAAGATAGACTTATGAAGCAGAGTGGGATTTACAACAAGCCTGCTTCAACTGCACTGACTCGAGTGTTTCTGAAGCTACAGTAACCGATCTGAAAGAGTTCACAGATTCTGTAATATCATACATCCGATTCTGTGAGGATATTTGTGCATTCCTACCAGGACTGCAAAACTCAGACAGCTCCGTCAGGCCAAAGAAGATGCCTAGAGGAGTGAGGACAGAGTCTTCTTTAAACAGACCAAAAACACACTGACAAAGGAGTAGCTAAGAGGCACTACTCCGAAAATCTGAGAAACCAGTTTTCTGCCAATGACCCTGCATCAGTTTAGAAAGGACTGAAAGACATCACCAATTACAAGACTCCTTCCTCCATCACTGTGAATAATCAACAACCGGGCTATGATTTGAATGAGTTTAACCCTGACTCACACCCCACACCTGCTCTGACCTTCTCTCCAGTGATATATTAACATCTCCTGCACTTCAGATCAGTGAAGATGATGTGCGTCAAGTCTTCAAGAAACAGAAGAGAGGGAAAGCACCAGGCCCAGATGGTGTTACACCAGCTGACCTTCAGATCTCCATCAGATTCCCTCAGGAAATACATCTAAGGAACAGTTGACTTGGCAATAAACATGACATTTATGATTCTGATTCAATTCGGTTAGCTTGTCTTGCAGACCTGGCAACCCTGCCCGTCAAAGAAATCCTCCCATGCGTGAGAAACGTTTATTTGCATGTATGTGTTAAAGTCCACAATTTACGAAGTGCAGATGGAATGTTATTTAAAAGTTTTCTGTTTCAGGTACAGAACTGTATGCTCGAGTTTCTTATAGGTAAACTTAATCTATGCCGTGAAGTATATAAGAGATCTGAGAGATAAGCATATATATGTGTGTAAAGAAGTATTAAATATTGTGGGTCTCATTGCTTTAATGAATTGAGAGTATGAATTCAGAAGAATATAATTTTGCTAACTTTTCCTGTTCTTTCTCCTTCTAGTCTCAGTTCCAGAGCCGGACGCTCAGCTGGCCTCCACCTTTCCTCCAACATTTGTGAAAGAAGGTGATAACTTGGTTCTGCAGTGCAGTTTCACCAAAGCTTTACTACCGTTCCAACAGGAAGTGACCTGGTACAGAGACGGTGAGACGCCCTGACATGGAATTTCATCTAGTGGAAAGATATTTTGAACCTGATATCCCAATAAAAACATAGGTTTACACTAGTAGATGCATTTATCCAAAGTAACATCACAAGAATTTTATCTTCTAAGACTCACAGTGCAGCAATGCAAAGTTAACCACAGAGCCACAACCACCCAGAACACTCTAGCAACAGCATAATAACCTGGCTTAAATCTGTCTGCTCAGGGCTGGTGGTGCGTCAGTCCAGTCGTGTGGAGCTGCAGACGGGTCTGCGATCTGCCAGTCTCACCCTGAAGCGAGTGCACAAGGAACATGAAGGGCTTTACAGTGTCCGTCTGCACACCTGGGACGGGACCGTCGAGCACAGCGCCTATGTCTATGTCAAAGGTCAGATCCTCATATACTCTTAGTGTTTTAAATAATAAAATAAGATTAAATATTTATAATAGAAACAATTATGGAAGTCTGTTTCTCAATTGAAAAAAAATAAAATAAATGAAAATGGTAATTGCTACTTTTATCTCACAATTCCGACTGTTTTTTCACAATGTTAATTTCTTTTTATTGCGAGTTTATACTTTGCCATTCTGATTTTATTTTTGGATTTCTTACTTAATTCTCACAATTGCAAGTTTATATCTCGCAATTCAGAATTTTTTTCCATTGCAACTTTTTTTCTGTACAATTCTGATATTATTTTCACAATTCTGACTTTTTTCTCACAATTGCAAGTTTATATATGGTGACTCTGACCTCTTTTCTCGCAACTGCAAGTTTATATTTTACGACTCTGAACTTTTTTATCGCAATTGCAAGTTTATATCTTGCAATTAACTTTTTTCTCACAATTGCAAGTTTATATCTTGCGACCCTGACCTATTTTCTCACAATTGCAAGTTTATATCTTGCAATTAACTTTTTTCTCACAATTGCAAGTTTATATCTTGCGACTCTGACCTGTTTTCTTGCAATTGCAAGTTTATATCTTGCGACTCTGACCTATTTTCTCGCAATTACAAGTTTATATCTTGTGACTCTGACCTCTTTTCTGGCAATTGCAACTTTATATCTTGCGAATCCAACCTCTTTTCTCACAATTGCAAGTTTATATCTTGTAATTAACTTTTTTCTCACAATTGCAAGTTTATAACTTGCAATTAACTTTTTTCTCGCAATTGCAAGTTTATATCTTGCGACTCTGACCTCTTTTCTCGCAATTGCAAGTTTATAACTTGCAATTAACTTTTTTCTCGCAATTGCAAGTTTATATCTTGCAACTCTGACCTCTTTTCTCGCAACTGCAATTTTATATATTGCAACTCCGACATTTTTTCTCGCAATTGCAAGTTTATATCTTGCAATTGACTTTTTTCTCTCAGGCAAAGTGAGAAAGAGCTGGGCTGATCAGTTGTTGGATGTCACCACTCCAGATTATTGGCGATTGAAGAGGTTTAGTGTGTTACAATTGCCGCCTGTCTCTCCTGATTAAGAAATGTAAAACTCCTCAGAGACATAATTCTCATGAATCTGTGATGTTCTTTCAGTGCAGAGTTTCCCTGTCAGCGTAAGTCCTTAAAAGCAAGGCGAGGACAGGAATTGAATTTCCTGTCTCATTAAAGGAAGTAGGCCGCTCTGTAAGCCTGCAGTGTAGTAATTAGAAAGTGAGCTTCACTCTGCTGCGCGTGACATCCTCGCTTAATCTCAGAGGAAAAATTTGCATTACAAATCTGCCAGGTAACAGGAAGGAGCCGGAGGTTGCTCTTATGAGTCTGTTTCATCCTTGTTGGTGTGGATTAAACAAATAAGAGTGTTAGAAGCCCTGCAGCCGTCCTCTTCTAAGAAAGTTTCTGAAGTAAGCTTAACTGTGCTGCGGAGGGAAATTTCATCTTTCAGTGGATGCTCAGTTATATGTCAAGGAAACTTAATGGGGTTTCCAGTAATTCATTTTCTACAAAATAGACATAAATGGTAACAGATATAAATAGACATGAATGATTACCGTTAACTAAAAGTAAAACTACTAAAAAAAAAAAAAAATTTCACATCAAAAAAAGCTGAGCTAAAATAAAATATAAAAATGCCATAAACGCTTAAAATTTTTTAATGACATTATTTATTATTATTAAATAAAAATAGACATGAATGACTGTTTTGTTATTGTTAACAAACTAAAACTATTACGAAGAATTTTCTTTATTTAAAAGAAATCTGAAATTAAAAATACAAATAATAAATGAAACATTTTAAATAAAAAAAGCTTAAATTAAAACAAATGGATTTCTCATTAAATAAATAAAAATAAAAATAGACTAAATAATAATTGTTAATTAATTAATTAATTAAATAATGTTATTAACTAAAACTAAATCTAATCTATTTTAGATTAAAATTTTAAACAAAAATAATTATAAGAAAACTAAATTAACTGAAATCTAGTCTAAAACTGCAATAAAAATAAATTAAAGCTGAACGGACATATAAAACAAAACAAAAACAAAAGCATAAAACAAATACCTCTAATTAAAATGAAAAATAGCTAGCTAAAATGAAAAATACGAAACTAATTTAAAATATCAATAAATACTGAAAGAGTACTGAAGAGTTTGATGTGTTCATACTGAAATCTTATTCTTTTTTTCTTGTCAAATCTGAGCACTATTTGAAAAATTGTTGAGATCTCTTCTGAAACTACTTTTTTCAGGAAAAACATCGGGAAAATTCAAGCTCAGACTCTCTCTCTCTCTCTCTGTCTCTCTCTCTCTCTCTCTCTCTCTCTCTCTCCCTCTCAAGTTCAAGTTCAAGTTCAAGTTCAAGTTGCTTTATTGGCATGACATTTGAGTTACAGTATTGCCAAAGCATTTAGATACAGAATAAAATATAAAATATGATTACAATAAAATACAATACAATAAAATTAGCAACAGCAGATAATATTTCTAATATTAATAATAGTAATTATATACAATTAAGAATATCAAATAAAACAGTTGAATATAATAAATGATCCCTTTCGTATGGTGTGTATGGTGTATAAATATTTAGCAGCTAGTGTGACTGCCGTCTCATTCTCTCCAAGTATATAGAGTAGTTTCTCTGAGTCATTTAGAGACAAGAATGAAGGATTCAAAGCTTCAAACTGTGAGAAGAATGTTTCTCTTGTAGTGCTGTATTTGGGACAGACAAGAAGAAAGTGTTTCTCATCCTCTGTTTGATTCAGCTCACAGTGTTTGCTGTCTCTCTTCTCTCGGTAGCCAGGATCTTTTATGTCTACCAATCTCTATTTCCAAATCATGATCACTGAGTCGATATTTTGAAAGGATTTGTCTTTCTTTTAATGGCTTGAGTGATAAGTAATTTGCCAGTTTTGTGGTTCTGTTTAGGGCCGAATAACACTGGAGTTTGGTTTGGAGCTCAAATCAATTTTTTTATTTTTCATCATAATTATACTTCAGATTTTTGTCAATTAGTTTCTGAATGTTGGGGTTGTGATTGGAGTCAGACTCAGTTTGGGTTTCCTTCATCAGTTCCTTCATCGAGTGTGTTTAGAGGATGAGACATTGTGTGTGGGGGGGGGGGGGGGGGGGCTTTATATTGAACAGATTGAGTGTGTCAGATTGAGTCAGGTGATGATAGAACTGAACAGCTGTTTTTTGTATTTCTGTGTGTAAGGGGTATAAGCCCAGCTCAGCCCTGCAGGCATTATTAGCTTCTGTTTACCCTTAGGATGTTTTTGGCAAATTCCAATTGTGTTCTTTCTATTAAACTTTTGTCCCAGTTTTCAAATTTTAATATTGGTCCCCAAATCTCACTCCCATATAGTAGGATTGGTTTGATGATTGCGTGACATAATTTAATCCATGTTCTAATTGGTAATATTAATTGGCCAAACCGTGCTTTAATGGCATAAAATGCCCTCCGTGCCTTCTCATTGAGGGCCTTGACGGCCAGACTGAAGCCCCCTGATGCTGAGATCTGGATGCCCAGGTAAGTGCAGCTGCTGCTGTGCTCCAGGACTTCTCCTCCGTAACTGAACTGGTATCTGCTTCCCTGAGACCTGGCCTTCTTCTGGAACACCATGACCCTGGTTTTGTCCACTCCTCACAGTACTGTTCCAGCAGGGCCAGGCTGTGCTGGAGACCCTCGGCAGAAGCAGGTCGTCTGCATACAGCAGGCTCTTGACTTCAGAGTCGTGTAGAGCGAGGCCTGGGATGCTGTCGGAGCAGCTCGTTGATGTAGATGTTAAACAGTGTTGGGCTCAGACTGCACCCCTGCCTCACTCCACGACTCTGTTCTCAGATTCCCAATCTTGACCGCACATTTACTGTTTTTATACATGGATTCTATAATATCGAATGTTTTCCCACCAATGCCAATTTGTAATCATTTGTACAGTAAACCGTCATGCCAAATAGAATCGAAAGCTTTTTTAAAATCAATGAAACATGTAAATATTTTTCTTTGTTTGTCCTTTAGATTTTTGTTCATTAGAGTGTGGAGAGAATAGATGTGGTCAGATGTACGTTGTTTTGGTAAAAAGCCAAATTGTGATTTATTTAGGATGTTGTGTCTTGTGAGGAGTGTCACTATGCGGCTGTTTATTATATTACAGAAGAGCTTAGCTAGATTACTGCCCACACAGATGCCACGGTAATTACTGGGATCCAGTTTATCTCCTTTCTTATATATGGGTGTGATCAGTCCTTCAGACCAGGCCTCAGGGAAGTCACCAGACCGTAAGATCAGATTGAATAATTTAGCCAGAGCTTGAGTTATGGAAGGACTGCTGAGTCTGAGCATCTCATTACTGATGTTGTCCTGTCCACATGCCTTCTTTAATTTGAGGTGTTTAATGTGCTCTGATATTTCTGAGGTTGTTATAATCATAACAACATCAACATCATTGGTCATTTTTGATAGTTTTCTTCAGATCGTCTAGTTTTCTCTGTGTTTTAGTTTGGGGCTGGTTGAGGTCTGGTTCTAGTGGTTCTGTCTCTCTGTCTCTCTGTCTCTCTCTCTCTGTCTCTCTCTCTCTGTGTGTCTCTCTCTGTCTCTCTCTCTCTGTGTGTCTCTCTCTCTCTAGATGGACCTGCGGTTGTGGTCGGGGCTCCAGGTTCTCCTCTGCAGGTGAAGTGTTCTGATGTGAGCCGGGATTACGTCTTCCTCTCGTGGATTCCTCCCAGTGCAGACGGAGCTGCTGCTGTTCAGGGTTACTTCATAGAGAGGTGAAGCATGATCCACGATGCTCTCATGAGCTCTCATCTTAAGAGAGATCCGAGCAGCTTCTAGCTGTTTAGGGATAAAACTTGAAATGAAAGACAAGTGAAAGACAGCTTCCTGCCTCGTAGCAACATGCTGCTTCACTCTGCAATGTTCTGCCAGTTTTTGTCTTGTTGGATTGCGTTCAGTTTTTGAAGATAATTGCATTTTATTATGCATACTTGAGGAGTCCAAAAGTCTGAGACCACCACTGAAAATGCTTCTGTTTGGCATTTTTAAAATGCAATTATTTTCCCATTATGAAACAAAATTTTAAGCATAATAGTTTGAGTGAAAAGTTGACTGAATTTCTAAATATATCGGTTTTTCCTTTTTGTACTTTAATGTACTTTCCTTTTAGAATCAGAATGACATTTATTGCCACGACAAAAACAATAGCTAAGACGGATGATAAAAATAAAGAGACACAAATTAAAAATATGTCATATAAAAATACACAAAAGACAAAATAGACAATATTTCTCAAACTTTACATAAACAAACTCTGGTGTTTTAGATGATAGATGTTCTAAATGTTTGCTAGGGGTTAGTTTTAATGCATTGCCATACTATTTCATGAGTGTTCAGAATGGTTGCATTTCTAAAGGTTGCAATGTAATGAGACGTCTTTAATGCATTTCTATGCTGTTGCATAGAAATGATATTCTCCTTGATTTAAATGGCAACCTCCACTACTAATAAAGCTGCAATAAATGCATATCACTACTCTGATGCTTTATTATGTTCAAAATGCTCTCATGTCACAGTCTCTTCTCTCTCGTGCAGGTGTGACATCGGTGTTGGGAAGTGGGAACGCTGTAATGATGTCATCCAGAGGGAGTGTCATTATCCCATCATGGGATTGAAGGAAAACACAATGTACCAGTTCCGTGTGTGTGCAGTCAACCAGGCCGGCGTGGGCCGTCCGTCTAAATCCACTGACCCCATCCTGACTTCTGACCCCCTGGAGCCCAGCAGGACTACGGGTAAGAGCATCCACACGCATTATAAAGAAAGTCTCTTATGTAATGCTCTGATCTCCTGCTTTCTTCTCATCTCTCTCTCTCTCTCTGTCAGTGGTGAAGGTGGATCGCGGGAGAGAGATTGTGATCACTAAGGACCAGCTGGAGGGTGTGTAGATCACACTGATGCAGTCGAGTGGGGAGATAAGAAGAAATGCATGCTTCTACACTCACACACAAGCTCAGATTTACTGTGCATGGAGGAGATCATGTGATGAGTCTTTATCATGTGGTGTTTCATTGCATCCGATCACACTGTAGGGTTGAAAGTCACCACAATGGTCAAGAACATTTCATGCTTAAATCCAAAGACAAAAGAAATGGTATTTTAGTCTAGTAATGAAAATGCTTTTATGGTTTTAGTTTTAGTTACCAAAAATAAACTTGCAGAACACATTGCATGAATTAAAATGAAAGGAAAAAATGATAATTACGATTATAATAATTTACATTGCATGATGTTTTGAATAGCTTTATACCATAGTTTGAACCGAATGCATGCCATATTTTGAAACAAAAATAACTGAAAACAATCTTCCTGAAAAATGTTATTGCTTTTCTTTTGCATAAAGTCTGGTTACTTTTTTAAATAAAAATGTAAAAATATGCATAACATTATGTTACACTGAGAATAAAATTAAACCAATGGGAAAAAAACTTAAAGTAACCCGTAGAAGAAAAAAAAAACACACACACGCCTTAAGCACGCAGAATAATGTAAGTGGACTTTTATTTTATTTTATTTTTTTTTATTTTTTTTATTTTTTTACTTTACTTTGTTTTATTTTGTTTTATTTATTTTTTTTATTTTTATATATTTTTTAAAAACAGAAACAATATTTTTCATAAAGAATGAAGCCTAGAGCAATTTAGCAGATTTTATGTATTGTAACAATTATGTTCAAAACAATTAAGGAAACTTACTTTATACATTATCATTAAAGTAGTGGAAAAAATATTTTTTATAGTAAATAAATAAATAGTAAATTTTTACTATTTAATTTGTTAATAAAATGTATATAAAATGTCAGTGTTTGTTGAACTGCCACTAATTTTGATTTAAATAACAAACATAAATATATTACAGTAAGGAGAATCTACTAGTAAGATTCGCCATTAAGAATAATGAAACTTTGTAAATAAATAAATGAAATATTATAATGTTAGGGTATGTGTTCTTCATCTTTCAATATTATAGTTTTTATTAGTATTTATGTTAGTAGTACATTTATGTTTATATTTTTAATTTTAATTTTAATGTTAGTAATTCCATTATTTTTGTCATTTCTGTTTTTTCATGTCTTTATAGTATCCTATGTTTTTTTCTGTTTTAGTTATTTTAATAACTTAATGTAAAACGAAATGTGAAATATTATACGTTATATAATAAAATGCGTTTATTTTTTATTTTAAGTTTAAGAATTTTTTTCTCTTTTTTTTGTTAGCAATAAAAACCTTGCAGGATACATAAATGAGAATTTAAGGACAAATGAGCTCAACTGCCATAAAAATAATTTCCCGATGCTTCATTTTCTTAATGCATAAAATTAAATTGATATTTCTGTTCTTTGATTTGG
The DNA here is from genome assembly GCF_963082965.1 of Carassius carassius. Lineage (NCBI taxonomy): Eukaryota > Metazoa > Chordata > Actinopteri > Cypriniformes > Cyprinidae > Carassius > Carassius carassius. Next base: position 31,366,641 of record NC_081778.1, read on the forward strand.
AGGGGAAATATGACCTGCACATATTCTTGACAGAATTCATTAAATTCAGCCTTAAAAAACTGATTTGTTGCTCCTGCCGTCTCTTCTGATATGTCTTTCTTTTTCGTGAATTAACCACCCTAAAAACTGTACGACTCGGACAGTTATGATGATGAATTTGCTCTGTTTCATAGGGCAGATCTCATATAAAGCATTCGCAGGTGGTCTGCGCTCCCGGTACAGCAATAGCAATGAAGTCTGAGGCAGTTTTATTGGCCCTCAGCATTAAAAAGATGATGATATGTCGCTGAAGCTTAAAGATTTAAATGACGTACACTGTGCTGCTAATTACCATGGACTCACGGGCCGTTATGAGGAGCGTAAAGAGCCTGTATAGACCTGTTGAGTGGTTTTATCAAGTACTGAATTTTTTGCATTCATGCATAGAAACATTTAGAGGAGCAGCAAGATTTCACAATACGAACCAGTAGTTTAACTGTAATCCATATACTGCATACATCCTCATCACTAGATAAATCAGCTCTGTTATAAACCCTAGTGAGCTGCCTTGCTGTCTGTGATCTAGATAGAAGAAGAAGCATCCTAACTGACTCACAATTGATTTCAGTACAGTTTGGCGACTAAGACATGCATAAAATGCATCTAAATGCTTAACCCTCTAAGCATTTATATCGATGATATATATTTTATTCATCCTTCATGCAAATGCATTGAGAAGCCACTCATTGTAAAAATAAGAATCGTGATGTTTATTATGCATATTTTGTTTTGGGGGAATATTCATCTCTGATTGTTTCATTAAAAAACCATTAAACTCACTATTGCATTTGTGCAACATTGTCAAGTTTATAATCTTTGCAATAGTGCGGTTGATATTTCACTAAACATGCTGAGAAAAACTATTACAGGTCAAATACTGAATTTCTATGCTATGACAAATTTGTAATTTGTTCAGTGTTTTTGCAACGCATGTTTAGTAAAAATGAGGTATCTTTGTATTGCCTTGTACAGTTTTTCCTACAGTGGATCTGTGAGGGTTGATATCTAGTGTAGTGTCATTTTAGCAAGCATTGATATTTAGGGTATATATTTTTTGCATTAGGAAGAAACTAATTATAAAATCGTTATAGAATCGTAATCTTTGTTTTTTTTTCTGTGAATATTTACCTATGATTTACTGAATTAATATTATCATTTTAATATTGCTATTTGTATTTCATTACAAATGCTGAGAGAAAAATTATAAGTGAAATTTTAATGTCAAACTTGTTTCTTTGACAAATTGCAGCGTGTTTTGTTATTTTAACCCACATTTATTGAAAATATGTATCTTTGCATTGCCTTCTACAGTTACAGCCCTAAAACTAATAATCGAGTATTGACATCTAGTGCAATATTATTTTAGTATCATTAAGTGCTATTATAGGTTTTGAATGATATTATATTTTTATATTTTCTCTTTCATTTTAATTTTAAGTTAAAAAGTTACTTTTATTTGGTTTGATTAAATATGTATAATTTTTATCAGCTTTTTTTAATTTTAGTTATTTTAGTACCTCAAATGAAAATGTGGAACGTTGTCTTTTTTATACTTCGAAATATAATATTTATATATTTTTTGTTTTATTTTTTTACTATCTTAAATTGCATTTTATATATATATATATATATATATATATATATATATATTTTTTTTTTTTTTTTTTTTTTTTTAATTCAAAAAATGTTTATTTTATCTCAAATAAATAAATGTTTTTATGGTTTTAGTTAACAATCATAACCTGGTCTGGTGTGACCATGCTTTTACCCGTTCTCCATGAGTCCCTCGCTCTCCTGCTTCTTTCTGCATGCTGTATGTTGCCAGTGTTCTGCACTGTTCTCAATCTCTCCTCTTTGCCGTCCAAAGGCCAAATCCGAGTCCCGTTCCCCCCCACCGATGTGCAAGTTTGTGAGCTTAGCGACACCTACGCCGTGCTGAGCTGGACTGAACCGGATCCACGGGGCAGAGAGCCTCTCACTTACTCCGTGGAGCGGGTGAGAGTTGACATTCATCCCATGCACTACTTGCAGTTCAGCCCTGTGGGGTCTTCATTATTTCAAAATAAAAATGTGTTTGACTATAATGTACAGGACTGTTTTAGTGCCTAAAACACAACTGAGAACAATTCATTTATACTAAACTGTAATTGAGATATTTGTGAATTAGATCAAGTAATACTGAGTGAATGACAATTTTTGTATTATTCCTCACCTCCAGGTATTTTAATAAAGGGGCTCACTACAGCTTTAATGCTCATTCAACTTCTCAAAACTCCCAAATCTTGCTCTCCATTATTGCATGGATGAGACATGCAGAAAGACAGGGAGAAAAATTCTGGAAGGCAACAGTAGATATAAATGGCAGAATATACAATTTGTTATTTAATGCATTAACATTTTTATTTTTGCATATGTTCTAGTAAATTTGTAATTTAATGCAAAAATAAATGTGAGCACAGTGCACTTATATATACATATATATATAATTATACATGTATTCAAAGCACGTGCATGTGCATGACTTTCAGCAAACAAAATCGTTTTTTTATTTTATTTAAAATTACAAAATTTCTGCATGTTTGCAATCCATGTACAAAATATTTAGGTGCTATGTTAAAAAATAAAAAAAATAAAAAACTAGCAACCCAAAGCAGAGTTCATTGGACAGAGCTGGCTTGTTAGCATGTTTAATTACACATTTGTACGTTTCTTTAGATAAAGCATCTTAATGAATCAATGTAAAACTGTAAATGTTGGGTTTGATGGGTTCAGTGTAATCTTTTATTATTTATTCACTATAAAGAACATTTAATGTATTTATAAATAAAATGTATTATGTATTTATTTAATGTTTTAATATTTCAAACATTTTTATAGTATTAGTATTTTGAAAGAAGTTTTATCTTTGTTTTTTAGTTTTATTTGTAATTTTTAGTTTGTTTTACTAATTTTGTTATTTGTAATTTTTATTGTTTTTTTTTATTCTGTTTAGCTTTTATCTATTTCAGTATTAGTCATTTTAAAGTACTTCAACTTAATCTTATTTATTAAAGTTAATTGCCAAGACAATCCATAGTTATTTTTTTGTTTGTTTGTTTTTTACATTTTCCATCTAATATTTATTTATTTTATTTTTGAATTAGGGTCTTTTTATAGTTTCAGATTTCTTTTTCATTTTAGTTTGTTTTAGTAATTTTGTAATGTTTTTTTTTTTTTGCTTTACTTTTTTTCAGAATTAGTCATTTTAAAGTACTTCATCTTAATCTTATTTATTTCAGTTAGTTGTATATATTTTTTTATATTTTTTTTCCCTGGGAATCGAACCATGGCATTGCTGTTGCAAGCAGCATTGCTCTTTCTGTTCCTATTACAAGAACAAACAACTACATTACGTCATTGTCACTTTTAAGCATTGAAGTTGAGCTGTCAAGCATTCAACTGCAACTGTTTATTAAAATGCATTCTATTATAGTTGCATTGCATCTCTATCTGTATGTACGTCTGCATTCTTGGCGAATCCAGTAACCCTAGCAGACATTAAATTATCTTGGTAAAAACTTAATGCTACAGAGCATATAAAATACACAAAAAAACATTTTTAAAGTTTAGCTTCTCAGTTTCTGATGTCCATTGCTTCCAGCACTGCAAAAGGTCAAGATCCTTCTGGTTTTCGAGGGCAATTATTAAAGGTACTCACAGCGTAAAAGTGCTTAGAGGGATTGGTTCTCAGAGCAGAGGAGGTCGAATCTTCCAGTATCAGACACAAAGAGCTCCAGCAGACTCTGTAATGAACAGGAGAAAGCACACACTGCCACAGGACATGCTCTTTATTGGACTCTTTATAAGAAAAACCATAATAAAACCGTCTAGTTCATCGGGATCATCTGAAATTGTGGGGGCAAAAATACACATTTATGAAAAAAGATTTAAATTCCCATTTACCACCGGGCACGTTTTATTATAGAGGATATTGCAATACTTTATCTTCATGGAGACTGGCTACTTTATCTAAGTGAAATTTATAGTTAAAAATAAAAATGATAAATTCCTGGGGAACACATATAATGGCAAAAACTTATTTATATATTTATATACACACAAAAAATATATATATACAGAATAAAATTAGACAGAAATTCAAGGCAACACGCATACTAACCCCCAAATAAAAATGTTTTGATATTTTTATATGTGATTGTCCATTTATGTGAAGATGATGCAATGTGATTTTATTTTTATTTTTCAAAACTAAATTAAACTTGCATAAATTACATATACAAAAATTTATAATATACGGACCAAAACTTAGACAGAAATTCTTAAGGAACACAAATGGTGGAAAAATATGTATATTTTTTGAGAAATTTCTGGTCTGTTTATTTTTAATTCTGTATTTATTTATTTATTTATTTTATTCTAAACAAGTGTAATTCAAAGTTTAAAAATTAAATAAACGGACCAGAAATTTGACAAAAATAGTTCTGATTCAATAAACACACATACTGGCAAAATGTTTAGCTTGAATGTTCTTTAAGTCGCTTTGGATAAATAATAAATAACACTACATTAATGTAAAGATGCCTGTTAAGATTGTGTCTTATTTCAGTCCCTAACAGGGAAGGAGAGCTGGCATCTGGCCAGTATGGATATGACAGTCCTGTCTACAAGATTTGTGGCGTTCGATCAGCAGAAGGGAAAGTCATACACTTACCGTGTTCGCTCTGTGAACAAGTATGGCATTAGCGACCCGTCTCTTCCCAGCGAACCCATCTCAATTGGACAGCCGCTAGGTGACCATCTTCTTAAAGGAACAGTGCACATAAAATAAAAATGAGTCATTATTTACCCACTCTCAAGTTGTTCCAAACCTGTATGAATTTTGAACACACAAAAAATATATATATATTGTGAATAATCTTTGTGAGTTGATGGTAGCCATTGACTCCCATAGTATGGAAAAAAGAAGCCAATGGCTGCCGTAAACTCTTTAGTCACAAACTTTCTTCAAAATAACTTCTTTTGTGTTCAGAAGAAGAAAAAAAAATCATAAAGTTTGGAAACAAGTGGAGGGTGAGTAAATTATGACAGAATTTTATGAACTGTAGACTTAAACCAGTACGTTTGAGCGATGGTTTTCTATCTTTTAGGAGTTCCTGACCCACCACACGGCGTCCTTTCCATCCGAGACACCAACAGTTCAGTCCTGTTGCAGTGGAAGGTGCCCAAAATAACAGAGGGCATTGTGGGATACTATCTGTATTGCAGTGAGGTTGGAAGTGGACAGTGGAAGACCATCAACAATAAACCCATTACCAAAACCAGGTCTCTCCTTGTATCCAGCTTGAGAAGCAATTAAAGGGATAGTTCACACAAAACTGAAATTTCACTCTTTATTTACTCACCATCGGCCGATACAAGATGTAGGTTACTTTCTTCTTCAATAGAACAGTAAAGAAGATTTTTAGCTGAAACCGTGGTGCTTAGGAGATTCATAAAATGCAATGGCTACCATCACTTTGAAAGTCAAAATAAGCATTTCAGGCAACAAAACAAAATTAATATCCCTGACGATATAGTGAGATCTTATGAAGTGAATTGATCATTCTGTGCAAGAAACTGAACGTTATTTATCACCAGGTATTAATGTTGTAAATGACCTGAGGGTGAGTAAATTAACAGCACAATTTATATTTAGTTTGAAGTATCCCTTTAAAGGGTTAGTTCAGCCAAACCCGTAAGACCTCCATTCATCTTCGGAACACAGTTTAAGATATTTTAGATTTAGTCCGAGAGCTTTCTGTCCCTCCATTGAAAATGTGTGTACGGTATACTGTCCATGTCCAGAAAGGTAATAAAAACATCTTCAAAGTAGTCCATGTGACATCAGAGGGTCAGTTAGAATTTGTTGAAACATTGAAAATACTTTTTGGTCCGAAAATAATAAAAAATTACGACTTTATTCAGCATTGTCTTCTCTCCGGGTCTGTTGTCAATCCACGCTCATGACATTTTATTTAGCAAATTGAGGGAACGAATTAATAAATTGCACACACAATTTAGCAAATTTAGGGAACAAATTAATAAATCGCGTGCACAATTTAGCAAATTGAGGGAAAGGACTAATAAATCGCACACACAATTTAGCAAATTGAGGGAATGGATTAATAAATCGCGCACACAATTTAGCAAATTTAGGGAACGAATTAATAAATCGCGCGCACAATTTAGCAAATTGAGGGAAAGGATTAATAAATCGCACACACAATTTATTAAAAATTGAGGGAACGGATTAATAAATTGCGCACACAATTTAGCAAATTGAGGGAACGAATTACTAAATTGTGGGCACAATTTAGCAAATTGAGGGAACGAATTAATAAATCGCACGAACAATTTAGCAAATTGAAGAAACTAATTAATAAATTGCGGGCACAATTTAGCAAATTAAGGGAACGGATTTATAAGTCGTGTGCACAATTTAGCAAATTGAGGGAAAGGATTAGTAAATCGTGCGCACAATTTAGCAAATTGAGGGAATGAATTAATAAATCGCGCGCACAATTTAGCAAATTGAGGGAATGAATTAATAAATCGGGCGCACAATTTAGCAAATTGAGGGAACGAATTAATAAATTGCATGCACAATTTAGCAAATTGAGGGAACGAATTAATAAATCGCGTGTACAATTTAGCAAATTTAGGGAACGAATTAATAAATCGCGCGCACAATTTAGCAAATTGAGGCAATGGATTAATAAGTCGCGCACACAATTTAGCAAATTTAGGGAACGAATTAATAAATCGTGCGCACAATTTAGCAAATTGAGGGAAAGGATTAATAAATCGCACACGCAATTTAGCAAATTGAGGGAATGGATTAATAAATCGCGCGCACAATTTAGCAAATTGAGGGAATGGATTAATAAATTGCACACACAATTTAGCAAATAGAGGGAACGAATTAATAAATTGCGGGCACAATTTAGCAAATTGAGGGAACGAATTAATAAATCGCACGCACAATTTAGCAAATTGAGGGAACGAATTAATAAATTGCGGGCACAATTTAGCAAATTAAGGGAACAAATTAATAAATCGCGTGCACAATTTAGCAATTTGAGGGAACAAATTAAAAAATTGTGCGCACAATTTAGCAAATTGAGGGGAACGGATTACTAAATCATGCGCACAATTTAGCAAATTGAGGGAACGAATTAATAAATCATGTGCACAATTTAGCAAATTGAGGGAACAGATTAATAAATCGCATGCCCAATTTAGCAAATTGAGGGAACGAATGAATAAATCGCGCGCACAATTTAGCAAATTGAGGGAACAGTTTAATAAATCGCGTGCACAATTTAGCAAATTGAGGGGAACGGATTAATAAATCGTGCGCACAATTTAGCAAATTGAGGGGAACGGATTAATAAATTGTGCGCACAATTTAGCAAATTGAGGGAACAAATTAATAAATCGTGCGCACAATTTAGCAAATTGAGGGAACAGATTAATAGATCGCGTGCACAATTTAGCAAATTGAGGGAACAAATCAATAAATTGCATGCACAATGGAGGGACAGAAATCTCTCGAACTAAATCTAAAATATTTTAAACTGTGTTCCGAAGATGAACGGAGGTCTTAAGGGTTTGTAACGACATGAGGGTGAGTCATTAATGACATAATTTTGATTTTTGGGTGAACTAACCCTTTAGGTTATGTAATCTACTAAACCTACTAAAACTGGTTTCCTTCTTTGCTCAGGTTTACAGTTGATGGCCTGAAGACCAATAAAGAGTATGTATTCCGGGTGAAATCCGTGGGATTCGCGGGAAACAGTATCTACTCAGAGGAGTCTCCTGCCGTTCGAGTGAAATCAGCAATACGTAAGAACCAGACCAGACCCTGCAGGACTTTTAAATATGACAGCGTTTTGTCTAAAGTGTCAAGAGAATCATTTATAGTCTCAGTGTGAATTGTTTCATTCATTGAATAAGTTTCCTGCATGAACAGACACAGCTGGTGAACTTTTGACTTGGGCCAGTTAGCAACCGCCTAAAATACCCATTGTGATGAATTCATAAATATTGAGAAAAGTATGGAAAAACATGTTTCAGGACACGCAAACCATTTATGGAATTGAAGGCGCTATTTAAATGGTTACTAAAGGGTTTGATGGTCATCTAGTGGAAAAGCTTGGTACTGCGCCCCAAACAAAATCTCACTGAAAGCTAATTTTTTGAGATATCAACCTCAAATTTGGAACATAACTTGTTCAGAATTTTGTCTTTGATTTTCTAGCAGTTTTAGAGTAACAAAATGTTTTGTCAAATGTACCTAATTTTCCTGGGTTATTATCTTGAACTAAAACATTTTTATTGAAATAAAGATTAAATAAAATAAAATATAAATATTTGATAAAAAATACAAATTAGAAATGTTGCTTTGACAGCTAACTGAAATAAGTTTGTTACTAACTGGAAACAAATAAAAACAGAAACTAAAATAAAAAAAAAACTTAAATAGTAAAAAACACTAACACACACACTAATTAAAATGACAAAAGCACATAACATATCAAATTAAAATGAAAACTGATAACATGCAAATTAGTGCTAATTAAAAATAGCAAAACTGTGATAGTATATAAATAATTCATGAATTTTTAGACATGTAAATTTAATGTATTACCAGGACACTCATGAAACACATGGTCATCCTATCAATTATTATTATTATTTTTCATAATCACTTATTTGATTAATAAACAATTAATAGAAAACATGATGTGACCTTTGACCTTCCTCTGCCCCATACTGCAGGTGTTCCGTCCCGTCCATCAGCCATCGCTCTACTGCACTGCACCGGAGCAGAGATGCTGATTGGCTGGAGAGCCCCAGCCAATCACGGAGGAGACCTTGTGCGTGGCTACTATCTGGACCAGAGGGAGAAATCCCAGAGCTCCTGGACAGAGATCAGCATCAAGCCCACTAAAGAGAGAGTGTGCGAGGTGAGCCATTTACAGTACCATTTACAGTACCAGCAGTTTCTGTGCTGCTTTTGTGATCAGCTGCTCTTTTGCTACATGCTTCTGCAGTAATAAATGACGGGACCTGCTTAAATCAGTCATAAATATTGTTTATTGCTCAATATTTAATTGCAGTCATGCCAATTATTTTTTGATTGTTTTCACTGTGTAATTGGACCATGAACACAAAATAGTGGTTTGGTGAAAAAAAGCCATTGTTAGGGTGATGTTTAATTTGTAGAGCGTACAGAGAGAGGCCATGAGCGTTATAGTTTTAAATCAGGTTTAAAGCAGGTCTCGTCATTAGTTGATGCGGATGCATGTGAACTTAAGTATTAATCAATTGTTGTTTTGTTCACGCTGACATTCTCGTCTGATTATTGTTTGAAACCGGAATTTGAAGTATGATAATGAACAAAACTCTCCAAAAACTCAGTGCATATTGGTGTTCTGTTTTGAAATAAATAAAAACTAAATCTTTTAGATGAACGTTAGTTTGTTTTGTAATGACGGGGTGAAAGGAGTGGCAGGAAGCAAGTGCAAGTTAAAACAGTTTAATGAGGACAATGATACAAGACAACAATAAGACACAAAGATGACGCTGAAAGGAATACACAGTCCAGGATGGTGCAGGTGAGTGAAGGATCCGGATGGTTTCCGAAAAGCAAACATAAGTCAAGTACATGAAACAATGCTCTCACAAACACAAGACGCTAGACAAGCCAATATATAGGGATGAGTAATGAGTGACAGCTGTTGCTGATGACAATTAGCGGAGACGCCCACAAACTAATCAGTGCTGACGCGTAACACATAGACTTCACCCACATAGTGCACAACCCTGGGATCACGGTTTATCAACCGTGACCGTTTTAAATAATTAAAATCCTTTAAGTGATTTTGGTCTGTACCATATCAGAGAGCTTTCTCAGCTGCCTTTAACAATTAAAATCAATAAATTTATAATCAAACAAAATATATTGAATGGGTATTCAGTTAATTTATTAATTTATATTTTATATAAAAATAAAATAGTTATTAAAAAATATTTATTTAAATATGTTAGTATAGGTTTTTTTTTTATTGTATCAGTTTAATTGTGCCCTAATTATATGGCCCAAATACATCAACTCACACAGTGTTAAGGTATAGTGGGCCCTGTTCTTTTAGTAATATTTATATACTATTTATTAAGTATGTAGTATTTATCAATATTTTGAATCAAATTTTATTTTTATTATTTACTTTTATTTTCTTATTTATATATTTTCAGTCATTTTAATTTTAGTTTGTTTTATTCATTGTGTTATATGCCTTTTTTCTTCTTTTTAAAATTTTTGTGCTATTTTATATTTATTTTTTAACTTTTTATTCATATTTATTTATTTGTTTGTTGGTTTTAGTTTAAGATTTTCCGATTAGTTGCCATGGCATCTCTTATATGAATAAAAAAATAATATCTGAAATAACAAAAATTTATAATGAATTAAAATGAACAAAAACTACATAGACTTAATAAAACGGAACAAAAAATAAAATAAAAATGCTAAGTTTAAAAAAAAAAATATATATATATATATATATATATATATATATATATATATTATTCTGTTTTTAAAAACCTGCAGTTTTCTCTTTTAAAAGTTAAAATGGAAAATACAAAAATAAAAAATATGTTCAAAATAAACTACAAATAATATCTGAACTACTAAAATATCACTGCCTTAAAACTGAGCAGTAATAATAGTGTTGCTTGCTTCAGCAAACACCAGTTATGAATCATATAATATTTATTTTGACCAGTTGGTGAACAAGCAACATTTTTTAAAGGTTCACTGCCTGCTATGGAAGTTCTAAGTGGTCATGCATTATTATTTTTTTCCTTCTTGTTTTCTTGTTATAACGACTTAATTTTCTAGTTATCTGGGCATAACCATAGTCGTTTTCTCGTTATAACGACTTAATTTTCTCATTATCTCAACATAACGAAAGATGTTTTGTCGTTATAACGACTTAATTTTCTTGTTATCTTGACATAACGAAAGTTGTTTTCTTGTTATAATGACTTAAATTTTCTCGTTATCTCGACATAACTATAGTCGTTTTCTCATTATAACGACTTAATTTTCTCGTTATCTCGACATCACAAAAGTTGCTTTCTCGTTATAACGACTTAATTTTTGTCGTTATCTCGACATAACGAAAGTTGTTTTGTTATAACAACTTAATTTTCTTGTTATCTCGACATAACAAAAGTTGTTTTCTCGTTATAACGACTTAATTTTCTCGTTATCTCGACATCACAAAAGTTGTTTTCTTGTTATTACGACTTAATTTTCTTGTTATCTCGACATAACGAAAGTTGTTTTCTTGTTATAATGACTTAAATTTTCTCGTTATCTCGACATAACCATAGTCTTAATTTTCTTGTTTTCTTGTTATAATGACTTAAACTTTTTCGTTATCTCGACATAACGAAAGTTGTTTTCTCGTTATAACGACTTAATTTTCTTGTTATCTCGACATAACCAAAGTTGTTTTCTCGTTATAACAACTTAATTTTCTTGTTATCTCGACATAACCAAAGTTGTTTTTTTGTTATAATGACTTAAATTTTCTCGTTATCTCGACATAACCATAGTCTTAATTTTCTTGTTTTCTTGTTATAATGACTTAAACTTTTTCGTTATCTCCACATCACAAAAGTTGTTTTCTCGTTATTACGACTTAATTTCTTATCTCGACATGAAAGTCGTTTTCTCATTATAACGACTTAATTTTCTTGTTATCTCGACATCACAAAAGTTGTTCTCTAAGAAGTTACAAAACTGCGCCAGCAGGTGGCACTGTAGACCTGAATATAATTGATAGGGTTTTGTACACTATCCACTTTACTGTACGCGGATCTTCTTCGTGATCGCTATAATTTGTGCAGTATTGTTCATTACGACATTTAATTAATTCATAAATGTTAAATGCTTGACTCAGTATGATTATTTTGTGTACTAAGCTCTTGCTATATGCATGAGTTTTACCAACGCGGTTTGTGTCATAAAATAACTGCTTATCAAAACCAAGGTTGACGTCACTGGATTCTGTTTGTGCTTCTTTGAGGCACATGATTGTTAGTTAATAAGCGGAGATGTTCTGTTTATCTACAGTAGGACGGGATTTAACGATGTAGGCTATTTGTGATGTGCCTCTTTTCCATATTATTAATCTTTATTGTTAATCATACTGATGAGAAATGTGATGTATATGTAAAGTGCATAGGCTAATTGAATTCAGTTTTGTTCTTTAATGTTGTAATAGTTGTTTTTTTCTACACACACACATACACTACACATGAACGCTCTTTTCAAACTGGAGCTTGTAACGCACATGATATCTGTCACAGTATATAGACGGTTTCAATGGCCACAACATAAACAAACGTTACTGCGCATGCGCGCTTTTGTGGACCTAACTTAACATCCGGTAGACTTCCAAATAGAATCAATAACAACAGCCAAGTCCCTCTAGAGTAGATAATTTTTGATAACAAACAAAATATGTTTGCCGCGTGGATCAGGTGGACTTAATGAAAATGCAAATTCATTCTTTGGCAGCAGGAGATGTTTTAAAGCATAGACATAAAGCGCGAGAAACAGAGGTTTCCCCAGTAACAGCTGTAAACAAAGCAGAGCTGGTACGCTCACACGCTGCTTTATCAGACATATAACACGCAAGTCTTCCTTCAGAAATACAGCGATATAAAAACACCTGTGCCTCATTTTGATATTTAAACATATAAATGTAAGGAATTAGTATTATCAAACGTGCAGTACGTAACGTTACTCATGTTTATTCAGCGAAGCCTTTTTGAAAATCGATCGGTTTTAAAATTGTGGCGAGTCTCCAAAAATAAATAAATGTATGGGAAACACATCCCGCAGCACAACCACCTGAGCCCAACTTCAGTGTACTCATCACCTTGACTTTAACTGCGTTTGTAGAAGGCACCGCAGCCAGACCGATATAAACAACACAGACCGGAAGTTAACTTAGGTCCAGGCGCGTACGCCCGATGAAACCGTCTATAATGACTACTAAAAATTACAAATTAAACATGATTTTATTTTAAATAAAGGGAAAATTAAAAGTGAGTTTAATCCCAGCAGCTCTAAAAGATCTTAGAATAGTTCTGCATCCTTCTGAAGGTCTGTGTTTGCAGTGTTGTTTTGAAATGTTAATTACAAAAACAAAATGTTTGGTGTACTGTCTCTGGAAAAATCAACACTGATTGATCAGCCTATTTATGTATAGTAGACTTTATTACATTGAATTACATTACATAGGTGAAGCAAAATTAGCTGAAATATAGGCTACAGTAAGAGCGCCTGCATGGTTGTCCATCAGATGCGTGTCAAAGTTGAGTTCATTACTATAGCAACAGTAAAAAGTGTCATGTCGTAATAACGAGAAAACAACTTTCGTTATGTTGAGATAACGAGAAAATTAAGTCGTTATAATGAGAAAACAAGAAGGAAAAAAATGATAATGCATGGTACAAGCATCAGCCTCGTGTCTCTTTCTATTAACATGCCCTCTGTTTTTTTTTTTGGAGAGGAGGATGGGGTTGTTTTGCACTATTTGCTCAAAGGATGCCTCAAAGTGCATTATGTCAATTATAAAACATTGATTTTAGGGCACTGTGGTCATAGCATGAAGCCCATGTTAATGATTTCTGCCTGTCATTGAGCAGTCAGAGACACACACCACCTGCCCAACAACATTACAGACCAGCACAAGCACACACACACATACACTCTACAGTATATTAAAATCCCCCGGCTACACCCCTGACGTCTGCCATCTAGTGTCCGTTCTCTGTCCCAGCAGGCCATGGGGCCTGGACCGGACGCTCCCAGATAAGCCTCTGGTTTGATAAGAGGATTCAAGCAACACAGGCCTGTTTCCCTGAATCTAATCCCAATTACTTGTGACCAGGTGGCCACTCTTTACTTCTCATCACAGAGCAATGTTAAAGCGATGTTTATCGGATAAGTAGCTAGGTAAGAAGATAAGTAGAAATAGGCATCAACCGGTGGATCAATGCACTGAAGATCTAATCTAATTGGTGACAAAACAGCCAAATTGCTAAAGCTTTAACTAAAATTAAAATGCAAATGCTAAATATAAAAATTAATTTAAAATATGAATAAATACTAAAATAGTAAAATTATATTTTTTCTGGGTTAAAAATGCATCTGATCTGCAGGATTCCACAGATTTCCAAAAAAAAAAAAAAAATAGGTAGTAATCTTTGTTACTTTAATTGAATAAATGTGAACTGAAATTAAAGAAAATATTTAAACATTAAAACTGAAATAAAAATTTTTTATTATTAAGTTAATAAGAATGACTAAACAATAAAAGATTACTAAAAATTTAATTAAAATGGAAAAGAAAATGCAAAATATACTAATAATTAAAAAAAATTATTCAAATATGAATACATACAGAAATAATAAAGTTATACCATTTCTGGGTTTTAAAATACTTTGATTTGGAGCACTTCATATATTTCCACAAAATATTTTTTATTTTTTTACTAGAATGAAATAAATGTACTCTAAAATCAACAAAATTAAGTATGAAAATAAGTACGAAATAAAATAAAAAAAAACTATACTGACAAAAATGCACCAAAATATTTTTTTTCCTAAAATCAAAATCAAAAATAAAAATAAAAATTAAAACAAATATTATATAATATGTCAAATATAAAATAAATACTAAATTAGTAAAAATGACACTGCTTTTGTGCTAAAAGTGCATCTGAATCGAAGGACTATTCTCTGTCTCTTGTGTTCTAGTTCATTAATTATTGTAGTTATTTTGAGGATGCTTTCAGCTTCCATTAGGAGTGTGATCCACTTCTCTGCATTTTGCATTTAAATGAACACTGAGAATATTAAAACACAATCTTGTACTGTATATTAACACTTTCTCTTTTATTTTAGGTTTCTCTTGCGTCCTTTCTGACACAACCATTTATTTTCCATTATTTGTCGGCTTTGTTTCTAGGTGACAGGACTTCAGGAAGGAAGTTTTTACCAGTTCCGAATCTTCGCAGCTAATATTGTTGGACTGGGTGAAGCTTCTGAAGCCAGCGAGCTGTTTTTGTGCGAGCGTTGGATGATGCCTGAGCCTGGTAAGATCCTGCATTGTGAGGAACAAGAATTGTAAGTGATTTACAGTTCTTTTTAGCAATTTTGAGGAAGAAAAAATAGTTTGGCGATCAACTCTTATTGCATCTATTACCAAATGACATTTATTGCATACAAGTGAATTAACATGCACTATGTTTTATTATTGCACTATTTATCTATTGCACAACTTGTACACTTTTTAATGAATTAGATTGGTTTCAATCATGAACTTAAACATATCTGGCACAGAATAACATGCTGTTATTGTTTCATTAATCTTTAATCTGTTCCTGTTCTTTATCATTAATGTCTTAATCGTTATAGTTTGTTTCTGTGTCTTTCTGGCACAGTGAGTTTTTCTTCCATTATGTTTCCCTGTTTTTGCAGTTGAGGGTTATTAAATACACCACATTTTTCATTTGGTTATTATGTATATGCCTCGTTGTGAGCTAGATTCTTTTATTTTATAGTTCTGTGTTCAAGAGGATAAACACAGCTCATATATAGGTGTGTGTATGTTAGAGAAGTGTCATTTCTTCATTAGATAAAGGTCAAATAAGTAATGAAAGCATCTTTAAAAAGTGGCGATGATGGATAATTGTATAATTGTGTTGATTCATATGTTGCAGGTTGTCCGTATGATCTGGAATTTAGAGAAGTGAGGCGTACCTCTCTGGTGCTGTTGTGGGCGGAGCCTCTGTACAAGGGCCAATCAGAGATCAGCGGGTATGTAGTGGAGATCAGCGAGGGGGCGGAGTCTGAGGATTGGACCCCGGTGACGAGTGAGCCAGTGACAGAAACTCACTTAAAGGTGCCTTTATTGCAAAAGTCATAATTTAGCAACGTGAGTAGACTGCAATCTAATTAATTTCAATTCAAATTACAACCCGAATTCCGGAAAAGTTGGGACGTTTTTTAAATTTTAATAAAATGAAAACTAAAGGAATTTCAAATCACATGAGACAATATTTTATTCACAATAGAACATAGATAACGTAGCAAATGTTTAAACTGAGAAATTTTACACTTTTATCCACTTAATTAGCTCATTTAAAATTTAATGCCTGCTACAGGTCTCAAAAAAGTTGGCACGGGGGCAACAAATGGCTAAAAAAGCAAGCAGTTTTGAAAAGATTCAGCTGGGAGAACATCTAGTGATTAATTAAGTTAATTGATATCAGGTCTGTAACATGATTAGCTATAAAAGCTTTGTCTTAGAGAAGCAGAGTCTCTCAGAAGTAAAGATGGGCAGAGGCTCTCCAATCTGTGAAAGACTGCGTAAAAAAATTGTGGAAAACTTTAAAAACAATGTTCCTCAACGTCAAATTGCAAAGGCTTTGCAAATCTCATCATCTACAGTGCATAACATCATCAAAAGATTCAGAGAAACTGGAGAAATCTCTGTGCGTAAGGGACAAGGCCGGAGACCTTTATTGGATGCCCGTGGTCTTCGGGCTCTCAGACGACACTGCATCACTCATCGGCATGATTGTGTCAATGACATTACTAAATGGGCCCAGGAATACTTTCAGAAACCACTGTCGGTAAACACAATCCGCCGTGCCATCAGCAGATGCCAACTAAAGCTCTATCATGCAAAAGGAAGCCATATGTGAACATGGTCCAGAAGCGCCGTCGTGTCCTGTGGGCCAAGGCTCATTTAAAGTGGACTATTTCAAAGTGGAATAGTGTTTTATGGTCAGACGAGTCCAAATTTGACATTCTTGTTGGAAATCACGGACGCCGTGTCCTCCGGGCTAAAGAGGAGGGAGACCTTCCAGCATGTTATCAGCGTTCAGTTCAAAAGCCAGCATCTCTGATGGTATGGGGGTGCATAAGTGCATACGGTATGGGCAGCTTGCATGTTTTGGAAGGCTCTGTGAATGCTGAAAGGTATATAAAGGTTTTAGAGCAACATATGCTTCCCTCCAAACAACGTCTATTTCAGGCAAGGCCTTGTTTATTTCAGCAGGACAATGCAAAACCACATACTGCAGCTATAACAACAGCATGGCTTCGTCGTAGAAGAGTCCGGGTGCTAACCTGGCCTGCCTGCAGTCCAGATCTTTCACCTATAGAGAACATTTGGCGCATCATTAAACGAAAAATACGTCAAAGACGACCACGAACTCTTCAGCAGCTGGAAATCTATATAAGGCAAGAATGGGACCAAATTCCAACAGCAAAACTCCAGCAACTCATAGCCTCAATGCCCAGACGTCTTCAAACTGTTTTGAAAAGAAAAGGAGATGCTACACCATGGTAAACATGCCCCGTCCCAACTATTTTGAGACCTGTAGCAGAAATCAAAATTGAAATGAGCTCATTTTGTGCATAAAATTGTAAACTTTCTCAGTTTAAACATTTGCTATGTTATCTATGTTCTATTGTGAATAAAATATTGGCTCATGTGATTTGAAAGTCTTTTAGTTTTCATTTTATTAAAATTTAAAAAACGTCCCAACTTTTCCGGAATTCGGGTTGTACAATTGTGCATCAGGAATCAAATTTAAGCTAAACAGGATTTAAAACATTTTTTTCATACTTTATTCAGTTGATTCATCACAGTATATTACAATGAATTAAAGTTTTCTGAAATGTAAATTAGACATTATCGGATTAAATATGATCTAATTTGCATATATTTCCAGGACAGAAATCTGAACATTGGATGAAGCCAGTTTCAAAACGTTGGGTTTTTAAAGAGGGAATAAATGTATAAATTAAAAAAATACTGTCAATCGCCTATATATATGTATATATATATATATATATATATATATATATATATATATATAGTGAAGATATTTACAGAGGGGTTTGTTAAAAAGTCATTTTGGAGCAGATTAATAAAACATTTCATAAAAACGTTATAACTGTGATATGTCTAAAATTACTTATGTACAAATCCCTTTGGAACATATTTTTAAAAATGCCAATTTTGGTGTATATAGAATGTAAAGAATTTAGTGTAAAAATATTTTACTCAAAAAATGCTAATACATTTCACAATTCATTACAAAGAAATGTCAAGCTACACATTAGAGAAATTTTGAAGTAGAAATACAAAAAAAATATTTTCTTGTAAAAGAAAATGTACAATAATCTTTTATTTACAACTTTATTTACAAAAAATACAGTAAAGCTTGGTTAAGTGTCAAATGAGTGTCAAATTCGGACTCATTGGCTTTTAAAGATGTTCTGTAATTTAAGTTTACAACACAGATAGATACAAAATAAACACTTGAATGTGTATTTTGGATGTTTTCTTTCCTATAAAATAAATGCATATTTTGAAAGTGAAAATTGGAAGCAAAATTGTCATGTGCAGGACAAACCTGTGCAAAAAAAAGAGGTACAAAATGTGTTACTGGGGAGGTACACACCTTTGTTACTAAACATTCCATATTGGTACCTAAAAGGTACAAAAATGTATCTTTTGAAAAGGTACTGCCCCAGTGACAGCTTTTGTACCTTTTTTCTTTCTTTTTTTGAGAGTGTGGTGTCTAGCCTTAAAAAGCATCTTGATTCAGTTCACAATAGTTACATTTGCATCTAGTCCCACCAAAGCCTTTGAAAAGAGGAGTGAGCTGTTTTTGGGTGATATCTGATCAGGTTTCAGGTCTGCAGGCGGGTCAGACGTACCGCCTCCGTGTGTCTGCCGTTAACGCCGCTGGAGTCGGCATGTCTTCATTGGCCTCGGAGCCGGTGGAAGCACAGACTAAAGCAGGTCTACTGCCTGGAAATCTGCATAATGATGATTTCATGCTCATTTTACAGCGAGTCGCTTTTAACTGTATCCTGCGTTTGCCACCAGGAACCAAAGAGATTGAGATCGGAGTCGATAACGACGGCTTCATCTTCCTGGGCTTTGAAGCTCCTGACAGCACTGATAAAGATGTCTTTAAGTGGAGTAGGAACTACGGGAAAGCCATTGAAGCTGGACGAGCCCGACTGGAGAACAAAAACAACAGGTCACGATATGAGCTTTTTCTCCAGCGTTGGATCTGGAAGAATATTTCTCATTTATTTTCTCCATTGGGACTTTGTCAGTAAAGAGTTTGAAACTATCAATCAAACCTAACAGCATGCAAACCTTGTTTTAAAGCAAAACAAATACTTGAAAAAAAAAGACTTATGAAGCTTAGAACTTATGAAGCGTTGCAATAAAGTAATCTTAAACCAATGCTACAATATTGAACTATTAACTTGATGAGTCTAAATGTATAAACAGTATATATTGTTATTTTAATTTCCGTGAAGCATTGCAGTGAAGTAATCAAAAAACAAAACTGTAACATTACAATATTTACTTGTATAAATATAAAAACAGTAAATATCAAGTTAATGTAAAAAAAACAAATCTTTATGTAAAAGCAATGTTTGTTTACCTTTTCTGTCTTATATATTATTTTTAAATTGTTAATAGGCACCTTAAACTTTCTTAAAGGAATAGTACGGACTCCTTAAAATTAACCCTTTTGTTTCCACAGTAGTAGTACATTCACACCGTTTTGGGTTTGAGTAAATGATGAGTTTGTTTTGGGTGGCTGTTCCTTTAAAAGCTCTATAAATCTGATCCAAATGTTCGTCACAGGTCTGTTCTCACCTTCACGGACGCCTCGGAGCATGATTTGGGCCTGTACACGGTGGAGCTGAGCAGAAACCCTGAAGTCTCCTCTAGTTTCACCTTCACTGCAGAGGGTAGACATTCATCTCTATCTCTGTATGATGCATTACCTGAACACAGTGCCACAAAACCTTGTGCATCTGATCAGCATTAATTGATGCATATGCATGACTTGTCTTTTCTTATACGACCTCAGTTTTTTATCATCAATCGGCTGCTGATGAATGTTTTGCTGAGCACCTTTGCCCTAAACCGTGTTGCGTGTACAAGATCTGTGTATTTTCACCATGCACAAAGTGTGACAGAACATGGACTGTTTGTGTGAGATGCTATAAACTGCATGACAAACATCTTGCTATAACCTCAAATACAGCAAGATGAATCTTATTTTCAAAGATGTCGGATCATTTTGACAGCATTATGTGTCTTTGCAAGACATTGACAATGACTTTGTGATTGTGCCGTTTTCTTCCTCAGATCTGGAGAGGCTGACAGAACTCAGCTGGCATGTGAGAAACCCACGTAAGTCAATCAAATACACTGTTCAGAGAATCTGAGATGCACGTGTTCAAAAGTTTGGAATCATTATGATTTTTTTATATTTCTGAAAGAAGTCGCATCTGCTCACCAAGGCTGCATTTATTTGATCAAATATACAGTACAAATTGTGAAATAATATTACAATGTATAATAAGTGTTTTCTGTGTGAATATATAGTAAACTGTAATTTATTTCTGTGATGCACAGCTGTATTTTCAGCATCATTCCTCCAGTCTTCAGTATCACATGATCTTCAGAAATCATTCTTATATGATGATTTACTGCTCAAGAAACATTTTTAATGTCTTTGTAACATTAAAAATGTCTTTCTCACTTTTGATCAATTTAATGCATCCTTGATTAATAAAATTATCATTTTATTATTTTATTAAAAAGTCTTACTGACCCCTACACTTTTAAACAGAAGTGTATTTAAAGAAATTGCTTATTTCTGCCACGGAATAATATTAAAAAGGACATTGTGAGTTTGCATCTCAGAATTCTGATGTTTCTTCTCTGAATTCTCTGTGTACAACTGTTTTTTTTTTATATTGTAAATTAGAATTTTTTTCTCAGAATTCTGAGTTTAAATCTTGTAAGTGTATTTTTTCTCAGAATTCTGAGTTTAAATCTTGTAAATTAAATTTTGTTCTCAGAATTCTGAGTTTAAATCTTGTAAATTAAATTTTGTTCTCAGAATTCTGAGTTTATATCTTGAAATTGTAATTATTTTCTCAGAATTCTGAGTTTAAATCTTGAAAGTGTATTTTTTTCTCAGAATTCTGAACTTAAATCTTGTAAATTTAATTTTGTTCTCAGAATTCTGAGTTTAAATCTTGAAAGTTTAAATTTTTTCTCAGAATTCTGAGTTTAAATCTTGTAAGTGTATTTTTTTCTCAGAATTCTGAATTTAAATCTTGTAAATTTAATTTTGTTCTCAGAATTCTGAGTTTAAATCTTGAAAATGTATTTTTTCTCAGAATTCTGAATTTAAATCTTGTAAATTTAATTTTGTTCTCAGAATTCTGAGTTTAAATCTTAAAAGTTTAAATTCTTTCTCAGAATTCTGAGTTTAAATCTTGAAATTTTAATTTTTCTCAGAATTCTGAATTTAAATCTTGTCAATTTAATTTTGTTCTCAGAATTCTGAGTTTAAATCTTGAAAGTGTATTTTTTTCTCAGAATTCTGAATTTTAATCTTGTAAATTTAATTTTGTTCTCAGAATTCTGAGTTTAAATCTTGAAAGTGTATTTTTTTCTCAGAATTCTGAGTTTAAATCTTGTAAGTTTAAATTTTTAGATTTTTTAGTTTAAATCTTGTGAATTGATTTTTTTCTTTCTCAGAATGTTGAGTTTAAATCTTGTAAGTTTAATTATTTCTTCTCAGAATTCTTAGTTTATGCAAATCAGTCATTTTTATCTTCGTTCTTTTTTTACATAATTCTGTATTAATATCTCACAGTTCCGATTTCTGACATTTTTGTTTCCAGCCATGAAATAAAAATACAAATTTAAATTGACTTTTTATCTCGCAATTCTACAGTTTTTCTCATAATTTCAAGAGAGAATGTCACGGTTCTCTTTTTTTGTTGTTTTTTCCCCCAAGTCTGAAATAAGCTTCTATAGATATTCTATATTCTGTCATCATCTACTCACCTTAATGTTGCTCAAAACTTGAATTTTTCCTTCTTAGAAAAACCAAACCATATGTTTTGAGAAATTTCAGGTCTTGTTTTCCATTCTAAAATGTGACAGTGTTTTCGATTGTCTTCTTGCATTATTGACACTATTTTCCTGTTTAACACTATAAAGCTGCTCTAACTCAATCAGCATATATACAGCGCTATATAATCAAAAGTGCCTTGACTCTTTTGCATCTCTTGCAGTGATCGCTCTGAAGTCTGAAGGCTGGCAGGTGGACGTGTCCGAGCAGGGAAGTGTCCGTCTGTGGCTGCAGACCGAGGCTCTCCGCAGCGCCGCGGTGCTTCGGCTCATCCTCAATGATGGAGAGATTTCCAGCACACCGGTAACCGTCTGCTCAGATTTTGACAGGAATAATAAAGCCATCTGCATGTGCATATTCCTTTAATTCTGTCTTCCATCAGCCACTTGCTCACTGATTTCTAAAGAGCCGTGTGGATGTGTGTGTCCTGCAGACTCGTAAGATTAACTTTGACAAGGCACAGGGTCTGGTGGAGATCCTGTTTGATCAGATATCAAGAGACGACGAGGGCTCGTACACCGCACAGCTCAAAGACGGCCGGGCCAAGAACCAGTTCACTCTGGTGTTTGTGGATAAGAGTATGTTTACAATCTCACATTATAACATTGGACTACAGAGCTGCTCTTCAGGGCTAATGCTATTTGATTAGACAAATAATAAATGATGCAAATATAGTGTACATCTGAAAGCAGTAGAAATATTTAGCCGCACAACTGTATTCAATATTGATAATAATCAGAAATGTTTCTTGAGCTGTAAATCAGCATATTAGAATGATTTGGAGGAAAGATGCTGAAAATACACAGAAATAAATTGTTTTACAATATATCCACACAGAAAACTGTTATTTTAAATTGTGATAATATTTCACAATTTTACTAATGTTACTGAGTTGTTGCATATATATAAATCAATTTTATATATTTATATAGAAACTTTTTAAGAGACTGTTTTTAACTATTTACTATTTTAAAGAGAATTTTATTCTGTCTCGTTACTTATTTTTCCTTGGTTTTTAAGAATTTTAGGCCTAGTATTAAATTTTGCTAGAATTTATTTATTTAGGAGACCCAGATTTCTCTTAATAATATAAAAAACATATATAAAAAAAACATTTTATTTTATGCATTTTATTTTATTAAAATTTTTTGAAGATTATATAAAATAAATAATAAAAATTTAAAGATTTTTCTCAATTAAGAAAGTTCTAGTTTACACTGTTTTTTCCTAAAAACATATTCATTTTTTTTGCATGATTTGTAAGTTTGTTTATGATAAATAATTGTCAGTCCCCACGCCAGACATTTTACAAATTAGGAAAAATGTAGTTTTTCTGAAAACAATTCTATTAATAAAAATATAATAAAATTAAATGTATGTTTAAAGTTCAATAATTCACAATTTAGACCATGATCTGAAAATACTTTTATTAGATACCATGACCAAAGCCTATGGAAGGCATTTTCTGCCAAATTTAAAATAAATAAATGAAATGATAAAATTAAAATTAAAACCAGATTAACGATTTCATTACAGAAAACTGTACGCAAAATATGTGACAAAATTGAGAATGAAATTAAATGATTTCATTTTCACGGTGACATACCTGTCAAATTGAAAAATAAAATGCAATTGGTGATTTCACATTTCATTTTCAATAGAGTCTAGAGGCAAGACTGCCAATATTAAAATGAAAAGCCAAACGTGAAAAAGAAACTACACATACAGTTTTAACAAAGCTCTTTATTAACGCTCACGCAATAATAGTGACACAATTCAAATTGAAATGTAAATTTTACTTGTCATTTTAATTCCTCTTTTATTTCACTGTTTTCATTTTTATTTTTATTTTCAAAGACAACTTTTTTTGCAGTTAATTTTTATTATTAGTGGTAGTTTCAATGTATTGTATTTTATTTTATAACATTTCGTTTTACATTTTATAATAAAGTCTGATTTCATATTTCAAACAGGCATTAAACGATGCAGCAAAAGTCAAAGTTTATGTAGCAACGAGTCAAAAGATCATGTTGACTATTTCTCCAGATTGAATCTTTATTCTTCTGTTGTTTCGCTGTTTGTCAGAGTTTGGAGACACACTGGCCAAATCTCAGGCCAACAGACACAACTGGAAGAGAAAGTTGGGTGAGTCGACAAACAGATCTAGATGCATTAATAAAGAAAATGACTTTATGAGAAGCTCTCATGCAGCAGATAATAGCTAACGATACAGATACAGATTGTAAAGATTACAAATGTGTCCCTGCAGCACAAAAAAACAGTCTCTGGGGTATATTTGTAGCAATAGCCAAAAATACATTGTATGGGTCAAAATGATCGATTTCTCTTTTATGCCAAAAATCATGATCAATCAATGTTCCATGAACATATTTAGTAAATTTCCTACCATAAATATCTAGTAATATGCATTGCTAAGAATTCATCTGATCAACTTTAAAGGCCATTTTCTCAGATTTTTTTGCACCCTCAGATTCCAGATTTTCAAATAGTTGTATCTCAGACGAATATTGTTCTATCATAACAAACCATACATCAATGGAAAGATTATTTATTCAGCTTTCATATGATGTCTAAACCCCAATTTTGACACTTAAGACTCCAGGGTCACAAATGTTATTTACAGTACTTTTAGACGGAGAACAGCATATAAAATCACTCCATGTTTAACTGAATGTGTCTCTCTTTTTGCTTTGCAAGGTCCCCATTTCTTGGAGTTTTTGTCGTGGACAGTGACTTCAGATTGTGAAATGATTCTGAAGTGCAAGGTAATGGTGCTTATTCCTTCATGACACAATGCCTCGCCATTTGAGCTCGATGAAACCCGTGTGTCTTCGGCTGCAGGTCACCAACGTGAGCAAAGACACACGTGTGAAGTGGTTTAAGGATGGAGTGGAGCTTCTTCATGCGGTGTACGACCCCACGGGGGTCAGCGCCTTCACCGTCCCACAGGTACACACCTCACATTCACAGTTACACACAAAACACGACCCTCAGATCCATCTGAGACTCTGAGACCAGAGGCAGGCTTCAGAGAAAACATCAGGCAAAACTGCATTTATAATGGAAGTCTATGGAAGTCAGTATACATGTTAATATTAGGACAATATCAGTTTAGTATCATTGATAATATATATTTTTATATAATATATACTATATATTTTCCGTTTTCATTTTAGTTTTGGTAAAAATGTAATTTTTTTATAGTTTTTTTTTTTTTTTTGAATATGTAGTTTTTAGTTTAGTTATTTAAGTAGTTTAAAAATGTTAGCTTGGCAACTAGATGAAATAAAAGAAGTTTAATCTTTTATATTATATATTAGTTAATGTTTATTTATTTGATTAAATAGAAATGTTTTTGTGGTTTTAGTTTTTTTGTTAACGATAATAGCGATGTATATCCATCCTCACAAGTTACTTGTTTGGTAAAAATTAATTCAATATATTTTTTTAAATATATAAATATATATCTTTTAAAATTTCTTAAAAAATATTGTTACTAAAAAAATTATTTACATTTATTTTATATTTTATTTCAGTTGATGTTAATTTTAAATCATTTTTATTTAAGTAATGATAACTTTTTTATACATTTAATTTTAGTTATCGATAGTTAACAATATGCTCACAAGCTATTTAGGATCGATCTAAATAGCTTTAATATCAATATAAAAATTGTATTAATGCAAAACATGGGATTCTGCATCATTTGACATGTTTTCAGTTCATCTAATAATTTAATTTTGGTCGAAAAATCACATAACCATTTAAGAAATAATCAGTATTGATCTGTATCAGGATTGCTATGCTAAACTGTAAGTTAATTATCGATAGCATATTGAATTTAAAAAAAGAAAATGCCCTTTTTTAAATAATAATAATAATAACCCAGAAATGAGACTAGTGTTAAATATGTTATTATATGCAACGACGCCAAATGCATGCAATACGTTAAGAAATATCTGCAATAATTCTATAAAGTTATAAGGGTGACGTAGAATTAAAGCTCTCAAAATAAACAGATTTTTACTCTGTATTTCTTGGAATTGCTTTGACTTCAACATTTCTGCTTTTACTCGAATAAAAACAAGGACTAGTTCAGATCATTTTCTGTATTCTGCTCAAATGCTGTGGATAAATCTTCCGTCGTACTGAACTCGGATCAGTTCTTTAATTCCCTGCTAGAGGACAAACCCTTCCTTCCACTGACCGTGTTGTTTGTGATAATGGCTCAGGTGACGAGGAAGGAGCTGGGTGTGTACAGAGCTGTAGTGTCCGACAGCAGAGGAGAAGACCAGAGCATACTGGAGCTGATCGATGATGGTCAGGACATCACTCATTATTACTGCCATATGAGTGATGTACATAATGATAGAAATAGAGATTAGAGACTAAAATAAAAGCTCATAGCTGCAAAAACTAAACTTGCAGATTTCAAGGTAGGATTCAAGACACACACACACACACGTATATATGACAAATTTATAAATTTAAAAAATGCTATATTTTTAAAGTTTTTTTTTAACTGTATATTGAGTTGCATGATAAATATTATTAACTAAATATGATATTAATATAAATGTGACATAAATGAAATTATTTTCAAATTATTGCCATATATTATAAGCATATACACTTTTTGCATTGTCATTTTTATTAGTTGTAATACATTTACTCAACACTAATGACTTTATTGGTGTCTATGGCAAATATATATATATATATAAATATATATATAATAAAAGTATTAAATAAAAATACAGTTAATTTAAACACTTAAAATGCACTGCTAATATTTACATTTTCTTCTCTTTTAAAAAAAAAAAAAAATCATCATTTTTGAACCTAAAATCACCCAGCTTTTATTTTTGCGGGTTGCAGAAAAAAAACAATATTAATAATATGACTGATATAATATGTAAATATATCATATTTATATTCACACTAAAAAAACTAAATATTTATATTTTAATATTTCACTATGTATTTCACTATATATTATAAGTACTATAGTCTTTTTCTGCATTTTGATTTTTTTTAGTAGTAGTAAAATTACTGAACATTTGTCTTTATTAGTGTCCAAGTAAGTGATTGCAGTGATTTTTGTTCACAATTTTGCCTCTCTTAAGATCAAATGTAAACATGTTGAAATTTTTAAGAGTGCTTTAATTTATTATTATTTTTTTCAATGATTACAGTGATTTTACCACGGTTAAGGATTTTTAGGTTAACTCCATATCCGTAGTAAAATCACTGTTATTAATATTTCTTTGAAGCAACTTCTCTAATGTAGAATAATCTTTCTGTATGGAGAGGTTTAATATCATGCAGATATCCCTCTAACATGATGATGGTGTTGTTTCTCTCAGAGTTTGAGCGTCTGCTGCAGCAGCTCAATAAACAGTGCGGTAGGTTTGAGTCCTGACTCTTCTGACTCGCTCAGCCTCAGGTTACGTGACGTCATGTTCAGTGACGTGTGCTTGTGCTCCACAGCGCTCTCTGCTGGTCCAGTGAGCATCCAGTGCACTGCGCAGGGCTTCAAGCTCTACTGCTCTCTCAAATACTACCTGAGCTGCATGAACACCAGCTGGCACTTCAAGTGAGCTTTCAGAACTCTAACACCAGAAATATTATTAATACATATATATATATATATGTGACCCTGAACCACAAAACATAAGGGTCAGTTTTTCAAACAAATCATATTTCCATTGATGTATGGTTTATTAGGATAAGACAATATTTGTCTGAGATACAACTATTTGAAAATCTGGAATCTGAGGGTGCAAAAATATCTAAATAATGAGAAAATCATCTTTAAAGTTGTTCAGATGAATTCTTAGCAATGCATATTACTAATCAAAAATTAAGTTTTGATATATTTATGGTAGGAAATTTACAAATATATATATAATACAATACAATGTATTTTTGGTTATTGCTACAAATATACCCCAGAGACTGCTTTTGTCCTCCAGTGTGTATTATTTAATATATATATATATAAATTTTACCACTCATTAACTAATAATTTATTTATTTTATATTTATAATAATTTTTCTTTATATTTAAATATATATTATTTGTATTAATTTATGCGTTGCACAAAAATAAAGTAACAATTAACTAATGTTATTTATTTCTCTACTAAAATTGTAGCACACATTTATGTTTTATTTAAAGTTAAATGAAACATGAAAATAATTGAAAGTGTAAATGTGTAACTGTCTGTTTGTTCAGTTCAGAGTTAACTGAAACTAAAACTATTTCTTGAAATAAAATAAACATGAACTGAATTAAAAATAAGTATATATATATATATATATATATGTACTTACTATCTAAAAAAATTTTTTTTTTTTTAGATAGTTTCCAAGGCAAAATTTTCATTTTAATTCAGTTGAGCATGATGTACTAAAATTAAAATTGAAATAAAAATTAATAAAACTATAGACTTTTTTGCAATCTAAAGTTAAAAAGAAAACGGAATAAATAAAAATAAATGTAAAATAATTACTTATTGCTATTACTTATCAAAAATGAAGTGGTTCAGTTATTCTTTTATTTATGTTTTTGATTTACAGTCACATTGTGTTATGTTTTATTTTCTGGTTGTGACAGAGACAAGAGAATTGACCTGGAGGAGCGCACGAAGCCGGGCAGCAGCATGCAGAAGGTTTGGGTTGAGATATTGGGACCGACTGAAACAGATAAAGGGAAGTACACCCTGGAGATGTTCGACGGCCAGGAAACACACAAGCGCTCTCTGGATCTGTCTGGACAAGGTAGAGCGGCACAAAACATGCGACTCGAGCGCAGAACCCATCACCTCAACACTAACGCGTCTTTTTCTTCTCTGCAGCCTTTGCAGACGCTTTGCTGGAACACCAGAGACTGAAGTAAGTCAAGAGGTGTTTGAGTATTCAACAGCTGCACTTGACCTTTGACCCTTCACTAAGCTCCACCCTCTTTGGGTACTGTTGCTAATTTAGACAAGCTTTACAGAAGAGTCTATAGGAATAAATAGACATGTCTGTGAACAGTGTGATAGATATATATCAAATTATCCCTAATATATGGAATATTCATATTCTTTATATTATATATATATATATATATATATATATATAATATTATATATAGTGTTCTTTATAATTGTTTACATAATTTGTTTTTAATTAAATGATATTGCACAGTATGTTTTTTTTATTCATTAAAATTATTTGTAATACAAGCAGCAAATTATATATGCTATATATAATTGTATAAAATCACATATATATGAAATAAATTCATATATAAAAATTTATGCAATTATATTTAAATATCGTAAAAAAAAAAAAATATATATATATATAAAATTGTCCTATATAAAATAAAAAAGTGTGTGTGTAAATATTAATGTAAAATATGAATATAATAATTTGCAATAATGTTAAATATATTTAATTATTTTAATTAAAATAGTAAATAATAAACTAATGTATATATATATATATATATAGTCAAATTAAATAAAAAATATATATGATTGAAAAAATATATATATTTTTTTTCTGTATATTTATTGAAAGTTCAGAACGTTACACTAAATACATTTTAGTGGTGTTCGTTTTACCTTTTCTAAACTCATTCTCTCTATAACTGTATTTTTTTCATTCTCAGGCAAGTGGAGTTTGCTGAGAAAAGTAAGTATTTGTTCGTCCCTCCTCTAATTGTGTTTTAAGGAAGCAATTTCTTCATGCAGACGACACACTTTATAATAAACATTCATCTGACAGATCGAGCGCGAGTCACGAAGGGTCTTCCAGATGTGGTGGCCATAATGGAGAACAAGGTACATCCATCCATCCATCCATCCATCCATCACTGCTGTGTCCTCACAGACTGTCGTTCATCTCACATCACTCGACTGTGCTCTTTCTCTTCAGTCTCTGTGTCTGACGTGTTTTGCCGAGGGCGATCCTTCACCGGAAATGTTTTGGCTGAAGAACGACAGAGAAGTCATGTCCACCGGCCAGTATAACATTAAAAATGAGAACAAATCATCCACTCTCACTATAAACCACGTGACTATGGAGGACTCTGGCAACTACAGCATCTTCGTGCGCAATAAACACGGATCGCAGACGGTCCTCGTGACCGTCAGTGTGTATAAACGCGGTGAAAAGCCTCGAGCAGATGCAGTGCAGATGTAAGTGAAGCCACAGGGATTGAGATTGAAGTTATATCGTTTTTATTAAAGTCAACAAAGGCCTTGTTTAGGTAACGTGTGTTCATTTTGGAGTGTGTGTTCAAAATAAATGTGTTCACCCTCAGTCTATCCAACTTTGTTTGATGGACTCGAGTGCTGTAGATTATTCTGGACTCTCATTCTGACGGCACCCATTCACTGCAGAGCAATGCTACATTTCTCCAGATCTGATGAAGAAACAAACTTTGATGGACTGAGGGTTAACGCATTTCAGCAAATTTTACTTTTTGGGGTGAACTCTTCCTTTAATGGTGCTTTAGAAGGCAATGTCCTGAAAGCTTGAGTTGATTTGATCCGTGGTTTGTTTTCCTCTGATTTATCTTGTGCCACTTAAAGAATAAAGTGCAAATTAAACCTTTTCCACTCTCTTCTTTTCATTTTTCACTAAACTGAGCATGCAACTGTGCAGCAAACATTGATCAAATAGACAGTGAACACATAACGAGGTCACAATCAATTTTTATGGATGGTTGTTTTATCTGCTGATATTTTATTACAGAGATTTTATATAAATCGATGCCTGTTTCAAATATCATTATGCAACCCCAAGGTGATTCTTTTGAAAGCAAACTGCACAGTCCACATGGCCATTCACCCCTTGTGTGTTAATATTCAGACAGGTTTCTTTTAGGAATCATAGTCGGAAATAATGACAGAAGGATCTACATTTTGATTACATTTCTTAAGAATAAAAAAACAGTACTTTTTGCATTAATGCATGTAATGCATTACAATTTTAATTCATCTTGAAAAGTACATCATATTTTTATTTTATCTTATGCACATTAAATATGGTTTATGGCACATTAAATTTAGAGAACTAATGATCATTGTTTTCATGCATCAAACACACACATTTCTACTTCAATTATGACTTATCAGGTAAATGTCTGGCTTCAAAAGTTCACCACCAAATCTGAGGAAGTATATTGTGGTAGCAAAGTTAGGTTTTCCCGCCCAAAAAAAGTTCAACCAGTTCAACCGTACTAATAAGCAAAAATGACTTTAGGTAAACTTGTGTAAAATTTTGTCTTGTTTTGTTGTGTTAAAACAACTTCTTGTGTTCTGCTATACAGACGTGAATTTACTTTTCCTTCAGCCTCATTTAAAAAGTAACGTAAAGCATTACTTTCCATAAAAAGTAAAAAGTAATGTGAAAGTAACGTAATGCATTATTCTCTATAAAAAGTAATGTGAAAGTAACGTAATGCATTACTTCCATAAAAAGTAACGTAATGCATTACTTTCCATAAAAAGTAACGCAAAAGTAACGTAATGCATTACTTCCATAAAAAGTAACGTAATGCATTACTTTCCATAAAAAGTAATGCGAAAGTACCGTAATGCATTACTTTCCATAAAAAGTAACGCGAAAGTAACGTAATGCATTACTTCCATAAAAAGTAACGTAATGCATTACTTTCCATAAAAAGTAATGTGAAAGTACCGTAATGCATTACTTTCCATAAAAAGTAATGCAAAAGTAACGTAATGCATTACTTCCATAAAAAGTAATGTGAAAGTAACGTAATGCATTACTTTCCATAAAAAGTAACGCAAAAGTAACGTAATGCATTACTTTCCATAAAAAGTAACGTAATGCATTACTTTCCATAAAAAGTAATGCGAAAGTACCGTAATGCATTACTTTCCATAAAAAGTAACGCGAAAGTAACGTAATGCATTACTTCCATAAAAAGTAACGTAATGCATTACTTTCCATAAAAAGTAATGCGAAAGTACCGTAATGCATTACTTTCCATAAAAAGTAACGCGAAAGTAACGTAATGCATTATTCTCCATAAATAAAAAGTCATGTGAAAGTAACGTAATGCATTACTTTCCATAAAAAGTAAAGTGAAAGTAACAATGCATTACTTTCCATAAAAAGTAACGCGAAAGAAACGTAATGCATTACTTCCATGAAAAGTAATGTAATGCACTACTTCCATAAAAAGTAACGTAATTCATTGCTTTCCGTAAAAAGTAATGCGAAAGTAACGTAATGCATTACTTCGATAAAAAGTAACGTAACGCATTACTTTCCATAAAAAGTAAAAAGTAATGCGAAAGTAATGTAATGCATTATTTCCATCAAAAGTAAAGCGAAAGTTACGTAACATTACTTTCCATAAAAAGTAAAAAGTAATGCGAAAGTAACAATGCATTTTTCCATAAAAAGTAACACAATATTGTATTGCATTACTTATAAGTAACTTTCGCCAACACTGACCAAGACTTGTCATTTGCATGTACATATAGTTACTCTTTTGTTAGTTTGATTGCTTCTATTGTCGTCTTTTGTAAGTCGCTTTGGATAAAAACCGATCTGCCTCTCGTTCTCTGTCATGTGACTCCAAACACAAGACCAAGAGCCGGCGATCTCGCTCCAAAGGACCAGTAGTTATTTTCTTAATAGTCAAAGTCAAGCAGAAACCAAGTGTTTGTAGAAAGATGCATGCATAAAGAATATGGGAGAACACAGGCGATTAGTGTTTGATTTACAGATTAGTTTGGCGTCTGCTCAGAAAATTCGCAGTGTTACGTTTTTCAGATCAGAAATCAGAAAGAGCTTTATTGCCAAGTATGCTTGCGCATACAAGGAATTTGTTTTAGTGACATAAGCTTCCAGTAAACAGAGACAACAACACACAGACAAAAAAAAAAATTACAGGAGAATTACAAATTGGCAAATAAATAAGTATAAACAATTGTGCTATAAATGATAATGGAATAGGATTGAGTGAGATGCAGGAATGTTCTAGGATGGAGGGGTAACAAATAAATATAAGGATATTGCACATTTTTGCATAAGCATACGTTTAAGTGGGAAACATTTAACTGTTCATGAGGTAGATTGCCTGGGGGAAGAAACTATTCTTGTGCCTTGCTGTTCTTGTATTTGCGGCTCTGAAGCGCCGGCCAGATGGCAAAAGTTCAAAGATGGGGTGACTTGGATGTGAGGGATCCAGAGTGATTTTCTGAGTCCTTTTCCTCACTCTGGATGTGTACAGTTCCGCACAGTAATTGAAGTGCACAGTACAGACTCAATGACGGCTGAGTAGAACTGTTTCAGCAGCTCCTGTGGCAGGTTAAACTTCCTCAGCTGGCGAAGGAAGTACAACCTTTGTTGGGCTTTTTTCACAATGGAGCCAATGTGATTGTCCCACTTCAGGTCCTGAGAGATGGTGGTTCCCAGGAATCTGAATGACTCCACTGCAGCCACAGTGCTGTTCATGATGGTGAGTGGGGAAAGTGCAGGGGGGTTTCTCCTAAAGTCCACAGTCATCTCCACTGTTTTGAGCGTGTTCAGCTCCTGGTTGTTAAGACTGCACCAGACAGCCAGCTGCTCAACCTCTTGTCTGTAAGCAGACTCGTCACCGTCCTGGATGAGGCCGATGACTGTAGTGTCGTCTGCAAACTTCAGGAGCTTGACAGAGGGGTCTTTAGAGGTGCAGTCGTTGGTGTACAGGGAGAAGAGCAGAGGGGAGAGAACACATCCCTGAGGGGCACCAGTGTTGGTGGAGCAGCTGTTTGACATGAATTTCCCCAGTCTCACTAACGGTTGCCTATCTGTCAGAAAGCTGGTGATCCACTGACAGATAGAGCTAGGAACAGAGAGCTGGGTCAGTTTGGTCTGGAAGGTTGTTGGGATGATGGTGTTGAAAGCCGAACTAAAGTCCACAAACAGGATCCTCACATAAGTCCCTGTTTTGTCCAGATGTTGCAGGATGAAGTGCAATGCCATGTTGATTGCATCATCCACGGACCTGTTTGCTCGGTACGCAAACTGCAGGGGGTCCAGTAAGGGTCCAGTGATGTCCTTCAGATAAGCCAGAACCAGTTTTTCAAACGACTTCATGACGACAGACGTTAGAGCCACAGGTCTGTAGTCGTTAAGTCCTGTTATCTTGGGTTTCTTTGGAATGGGGATTATGGTGGAGCGTTTGAAGCAGGAAGGCACTTCACACAACTCCAGAGATCTGTTGAAGATCTGTGAAAAGATGGGGGCCAGCTGGTCAGCACAGATTTTCAGACAGGCTGGTGTAACGCCATCTGGGCCTGGTGCTTTTCTTCTTTTGTTTTTCTTGAAGACCTGGCGCACATCATCTTCACAGATTTGAAGAGCAGGAGGTATGGAGAGGGGGATTGCAGGAGGTGTTAATGGTTGTGTAGGGAGATGGTCAGAGTGGGTGTTGGGGGTTTCAAATCTACAATAAAACTCATTCAGGTCGTTAGCAAGTCGTTGATTAGCCTCAGTGCAAGGGGATGGTGTCTTGTAGTTTGTGATGGCTCTCAGTCCTCTCCAAACTGAAGTAGAGTCGTTGGAAGTAAACTGGTCTTCCAACTTTTTAGCGTAGGTCTTTTTAGCCGCTCTAATCTCTTTGTTCAGTGTGTTCCTGGCCTGATTGTACAAGACCCTGTCCCCATTTCTGTAGGCATCCTCTTTGGCCTGACGAAGGTGTCTGAGTTTTACTGTAAACCATGGCTTATCATTGTTGAATGTTAAATAAGTCCTGGCAGGAATGCATATATCCTCACAGAAACTAATATAGGATGTTACAGTCTCTGTGAGTTCGTCCAGATCGGTGGTAGCAGCTTCAAAAACGCTCCAGTCTGTGATGTCAAAACAAGATTGTAAATCCTGCTCTGTTTCGCTGGTCCATCTCTTCACAGTCCTTAATACAGGTTTAGCAGATTTAAGTTTCTGCTTGTAGGTCGGTATAAGATGAACCAGACAGTGATCAGAACGTCCCAAAGCTGCTCGTGGAACAGAGTGATATGCATCCTTTATTGTGGTGTAACAGTGATCCAGTATATTACTGTCTCTTGTCATATTTTGGCAGTTCACGGGAGAGATTGGCTTTATTAAAGTCCCCAAGAATGATTAAAACAGAGTCCGGGTGTTGTTGTTCTGTGTCTGTGATCTGATCAGCGAGTTTCTGTAAAGCTGAGCTCACATGCGCTTGAGGAGGGATGTAAACACTAACCAGAATGAACGAGTGAAACTCCCGCGGCGAATAGAACGGCTTGCAGTTGATAAACTGCATTTCTAGATCAGGACAGCACATCTTCTTTAACACAGTTACATCTGTACACCACCGTTCATTGATGTAAAAGCATGTCCCGCCGCCGCGCGATTTCCCCGTTGATTCTGCTTCGCGGTCCGCTCTGAACAGCTGAAAGCCCGGCAGATGGAGTGCGCTGTCCGGTATGGCGTCATTCAGCCAGGTTTCCGTGAAACACAGAGCAGCAGAGTGAGAGAAATCCTTATTTGTCCGAGAGAGCAGAAGGAGTTCGTCTGTTTTGTTGGGTAGAGAGCGGAGATTTGCGAGATGGATGCTAGGCAACGGCGTTCGAAATCCGCGCTTCCTGAGTCTGACGAGCGCTCCCGCTCGCTTTCCCCGTCTGCGCGTCCTGAAGCGCTTGATCAGCGCCGCTGCTCCTCCGATAACAATGTTCAGTAAAACGTCTGTATAATAGAAATCCGGAAAAATATCATGTGGTGTGTTCTGCCGAATGTTCAGCAGTTCATCCCTGGTGAAACTGATCGTGTTTGTTAAACAAAAAACAGGAAAAACGAACAAAAACAGTACAAACACTGGAGAGCCAAGCACTGAAGCAGCCATGTGCGGCGCCATCTTGGATGTACTTTCTTCAGAAGTTCTCATGTGTTTGAAACACAATTTGTATTAAAGTCTCGATAGAAGCATCTATTTATATCAAAGACGTAGTATATTTGCCATTGCCAAATAAAGACGATTTTAACGTATTGCATTTCAACAGGGTGAATTCAAGTTCATGTGTATTTATGAATGAATCGCTAGATTTAAAATCTGCTTTGAACGGTCTATACACTAAAATTTTATGAATACTTCCATATGCATTAAAGTTAAATTAAACCTTATTGTAACTATTAGTTAAACAGGATTTTAGTGCATTAAGTTCTAGTTACCAGAACATGATTAAAATAAAAAAAATTGCATATGCAAACATTAGTTATCAAATCATCATCAAAGGTTAATAAATGCTGTAAAAATTTATTGTTCAATGCATTAACATGTTAACAAATGAAGCACTTAAAGACGCAGCAGGACAACACTAGTTTGCATCCAAGTTTATTTCTGAAATTCCCTACTCCATCACCTCTATACAAGAAAAAATGACTTTCCACAAAGGCAGCAGTGAACGCTCAGTGATAGTAATATTTATGTTTAGGGCAGGGGAAAAAAAATCATCAATCACAGTGTACGCTTGCTTTTTCTTTAAATAATTCCTGCGGTCATCTTTGGCAGGGTTTGGTGGACAGTTTACAGTCAGGCCGAAGTTACAGTTCAAGCCAATAGAGCTGCAGGCTTCAACTTTACAAAAGCCAATGCAGGAATGCTGCGTAATACTCGGACAGCGGCCGTCCAACGTTTGCAACGCAGACCAAAAACAAAGACGCCAGGGACGCAACAGTACTTAAGTTTCATAAAATCGTATAGACAAAAAATAAATCTACAAAAATGGAACTAGTAATATTACACAACGATTAAACGGGGTTCGTTCGACTACACAAAACCGAAGTTCTTGGTTTTAATGGCTAGTAAAAGTTTCTGTTTGAGAATCTGTTTGGAAGAGTAGAGTGGCACGTAGAGGCGAGAGATGCAGGTGTTGGCGGTGGGCAGGTGCTGGTCGTCTGGCGGCCGGATGGTGATGGAGGGCATGGGCTGGAAGCCTTCTTCACTGGCCGGCAGAGATGGGCTGGACGTCCAAAAGTACACCTGCGGGCGGCACGCACCGATGCATTAACATCTGCTGTAGGTTTACATGAATAGAGAAAAAGGAAGACACATCCTACCAGGTCCTGGCGCTCCGTCATGCTCATCTTCTCAACAATGGACCAGAACCAGCGCTTGAACTGCAGCAGCTTCTCCGCATTCTCTCCTGCAGGTTCGATCAAAATCACACCAGATCAAATCAAGCAGAGCACACAAACCTCGTTCCTCGAACAAATGCGTCAGATTTATTTGTGACCAAGGACCACAAAACAAGATAAAAGTGAAGTGAAAGTGAAAGTGACGTGACATTCAGCCAAGTATGGTGACCCATACTCAGAATTTGTGCTCTGCGTTTAACCCATCCAAAATGCACACACACAGAGCAGTGAACACACACACACACTGTGAGCACACACCCGGAGCAGTGGGCAGCCATTTATGCTGCGGCGCCCGGGGAGCAGTTGGGGGTTCAATGCCTTGCTCAAGGGCACCTAAGTCGTGGTATTGAAGGTGGAGAGAGAACTGTACATGCACTCCCCCCACCCACAATTCCTGCCGGCCCGGGACTCGAACTCACAACCTTTCGATTGGGAGTCCGACTCTCTAACCATTAGGCCACGACTTCCCCTTAAAGTGATATGCATAAAAGGTTATGCATCATCTGAAAGCTGAATAAATAATCTTTCCATTCATGTATGGTTTGTTAGGATCGGACAATATTTGGACGAGATACAACTATTACAAAATCTGGAATCTGAGGGTGAAAAAAATTTAATAAATAATAATAATAATAATAATAATAATAAAGATATTGAGAAAATCATCTTTAAAGTTGTCCAAATGAAGTTCTTTGCAATGCATGTTACTAATCAAAAATAAAGTTTTGATATATTTACGGTTGGAAACTTATTAAATATCTTCATGGAACATGATCTTAATATTCTTATGATTTTTGGCATAAAAGAAATCTATTTTGACTCATACAATGTTCTTTATTGTGCTATTATTAAAAAAATAATAAATAAATATATACGTTTTTTGTTTTGATATTAGATGGGGAAACTTGGGAAATTTATTGAAATGTCCATTTTTTCTTTTTTTTTTATAAAAATTGTGTGAAATATTGGAGTATTGTATTAAAGATCAGAGTAAAGCTCAGCTTCCATCCCAATGTGTTGAACACTATAATATTTTGAATTAGTTTAGCATTTTAATATTTTCAGTTTTCATTTTAATTTGTTAAAAGTTTAATCAATTTTGTGCGCTTCTGTCATTTTAATTAATTTTTTATGTCTATATAGTTTTATTTTAGTTAAATTTTCAGTCCAATTTATTTTAATACATCAAATTAAGCCAATGAAAAAAAAAGTATTTTAAAATTATATTTCAGTTTTTCAAGTAACAAAAAAGATGTGGTTTTGGTTTTAGTTTTCAATTCCTCAGAAAACAGGACTTGATATCTTCATTTTGCATTACAAGTAAATGTATCTTGATTTAAATTCGGGATGCAACTTAGTGATGTATATCTGAGTGAAAGCTTCTGGAATGTAGGGAGGGATTTCACCCTTTGACGGGAGTTTGATTGACAGGCGATTGGACCAATCATTACACTGAATCCATCATTCTGTTTGACTAACGTCAGTGCTCTATGAAGCCCTGTCGTCTTTTCAAAGTTGAGACGACTTATCTCTCAGATGTTCATTCATGTTTATTTCATGCTATAACTAGGAATAAAGAGAAAGAGATGATCAGTTCACATGCTGCTTGAGCAGAGGTGATTCAGTGTTGTGATTGGTCCGATCACCTGTCAATCAAAAGGGGGCTAAAAGCCTGGTCACTGATTAAAGAGTACACATGCCAATTATTTTGTTTTTAAATGATGTGCATGATAATTCATTTATAATAAATATTTCAAAAAATTTGTAAAATACACTGTTTTTTTGCAGTGCATGCAACATTTAATGTCATGCATTAATGAAATGAAGGGCAAAATAAGAATTGCAGAAACCCTGCAACATTTTATGCTCATCTTGGCCCGAAATGTGCATAAAAACAGATGGATGGAAACTTTAAGTGTTACAAAAATAATAAACATAAGCTTTGAGTTGTGACATTGCACTTTTAAAAAGATTAAACAATGTTTTAATTATCGCAAATGGCATAAAGATTCTAAACCGTAACATCTTCAAATCATTCTGAATTAAAGAACGAACCTGACTCGTCATTGAAAGAGGTGAAACTGATGAGCATCTGGACGTTAACTTCTCCACAGCCGTTGACCAGCAGTCTGAAGTCCTCAGCCGTCAGGTCCTCCAGAGCGTTCTTCGGAAGCACATCCAGAAGACCTTTGCGCATTGCCTGCAAAACAACATCTTCACTTACATTTCTGCATTTCTCTCTATTTTTGGCACTACCTCAAAGCAAGATAATGTGTCTCACAGTGCTTGTGTAACTAACAGTAGAGGCATGGCTTCAATTCTCAGGGAATAAGGGCTGTCAAAATAACAAACTGAATTAGATTTTTTTTTTTATTATTAAATTTGAATCAAAAATGCATCATTTCAGTTAGGGTGAAGAAAAGATTTCGGCTTCTCTTCTGAGGCCACAAGAGGATGCATCCAGCAAAATATTACTAATGCACATTTATTCAAAGCATAAGATAACATGACTATCTGTGGAAATGTTTAGAAACCAGTTATAAGGGAGTTGCTTAAACCACTATAAACATAACAGCATCATGTATGCATGCATAGTTAACTACAAAGCCAATCGCAGAGTAAACTTTTTATTTAAAAACATGAGTTGCAGCAGGATTGGGGAAAAACCTCCATAAAGTCTCGAGATGTGTGTTTTTTTGTTTTAAAGTTGAACTTGCATTAATTTTACATGGTTTTCTAAACATGCATCTCTCTTGTGCGAGACGCAAGTGCAACGGTGATAGACGTCCCTCTAGAAAATGCATGTAATATGCATTCTGTGTGAACGGCTTAGTTTCAGTTTTGAAGTAAACAAGATTTTGCTACGATACATCGTCATCGCATCTCATGCACCACTGATAAGGCTGCCTCTTTAATGCGCACCTAAAATTCATGTTTTTTTTTTTTTAAATTCGCCGAATATTTAAAATTAAAAAATTTTATTTGACAGTCCTATCAGGGAATGCATGCATTGAAAAACTCTTCAGCTTGAATGCAATGGAAGTCGCGCTGCATAAACGCATCTGTCAGATGCATGAACGTAAATGATTATCTGGACCGTTATAGCTCATTCTAGAGCATGCACAGCTCTCGGAGACGTTAAGAAGTAAAAGTGCACTCACATGCAGAGGCTGTTCTGCCACCACC
The DNA here is from genome assembly GCF_963082965.1 of Carassius carassius. Taxonomy (NCBI): domain Eukaryota; kingdom Metazoa; phylum Chordata; class Actinopteri; order Cypriniformes; family Cyprinidae; genus Carassius; species Carassius carassius. Next base: position 31,407,177 of record NC_081778.1, read on the forward strand.
AGCATGCGGTGCTCTGCGTATCTCCTCACGTACTCGTACACGTTCAGAGGCGTCACAGGCATGTTGACCCCGCCGGAGAGGAGCTCCACCTGCAGAAGCAGCAGGAAACCTTCATTCATGTGCACAGACGGAGCTCTAATGCGAACACAAAGATGCTGCGGCAATTACCTGTCCAGATCCTTCCTCCTTGCAGAGGTCGATGGCGAAGGCCAGGTCCATCGCTGCAAACACAGCCTCCGCCTCCTCGGTCTGAGAGTGACGAATCAGCTGCCGCAAACTCTCGTACATCACTGGGTCGAAGAACGCAAAGTCGTGCCAGTTGACCTGCAGCACAAGAGAAGAAGAGAACGAGCCTCAGTATTACTTCCCTGCAATCTGATTATATTTACAGTTTAAAAGCAACTTTAGTTTTACATTTTCAGACAACAAACGTACCTGATTAGACATGCTTTTTGATTATGAATTTAATTATTCCATTAAAACAGAACACAGAAACATTTAAATAGATTCTGGAAAAAATATAATTAATTTCATAGGGTCTTAAAATAAAAAATAAAAAATTTATTTTAATTTGCATAAGAAAAGAGCTTTATAGGGACGTGAAATTTTAGTTTTTTTCCACCTTCTGTGTTCTCCATTTTAATGGTTTAATTAAATATTAGTTATCAAAAAGAATTGAAATCGTGAAACTTAACACTTTGAATAAATTGTTTACAATTAATTAGACATGCCTTTTTACTATTAATTTTATTAAAACGGTATCCAGAAAAATTAAAACGGGGAACAGATTTTGGTAAAACAATAAATAAAACAGATTTCACAGTGTCCTAAAAATATATATATTTTTTTTATTACTTTTAATAAATTTGTTAAATTTAACAAAAATATCATTGTTGGGCCCTGTGAAATGTTTTATGTTTTTTTTGTTACATTTTTTAGTTTAATGGTTTAATACAAAATTTGGGGAAGAAAATACTACTAATAAAGATGTCATAGGGCCATAAACTTTAATTGCATAATAAAAATATTTCCACCCTTAAGTTAATTTTTATCTTTCCATTTTAATGGTTTAATTAAATTTTTGTAATCAAAAAGCATGTGTAGTTAATTGAAATCATGAAACTCACAATTTAACATCGTCATATTCAAGTTTAATTAGACATGCTTTTAGTAAAATTTAATTTAACCTTTAAAGCAGAATCCAGAAAAAATGTAATAGAACTAGATTTTTTTTTTGTTAATATATCCGAACCTCAGCGATTGGCGGATAATCCTGTCTCTATTACAAAATGTGCTACTGTTGAGATATTCACCTTCCTGCCGAGCAGCACCTTGATGACGTGTCTGTTGAGGGTGATGGGACAAAGCTCATTCTGTAGCAGACATAAGCCAAGTATCCTGCAGGCAGAGGTTCAGGGTCATTAGTTTGAGGTTCAGTCTCACACAGATGCTCAGGTGAGTGCGTCTCTCGTACCTGCCGATGTTTCGGAAGCAGTTGAGCCTGGCCTCTGTGTTCTTGCCTGGACGGGGCGAGTAGAAACCCCTCTTTCCCGGTTGGTAGAACAGAGGAGCGTTATCATCCCCGTCATCAGGGTCGTCCAGCTCCATGTCTACCACACTGCGGGTCGAACCGTGCCTCTTTCTGTTCTCCTGCTGTACATCAGACCATAAAGATCAACAGTCCAGAATCATACGCTCAATCTATCCTTTTTAGTTTTAGATGCAACATACCTGTGCTTTCTCAGGAGTGTCCAGGAGGCCGAGGTCCAGGATACTGTCAGCGCCGTTCTCTCTGCGCAAGAGAGAGAAGATCATTCATGTGCGTTTAGAAAAAACATCACAAAATCAAATGCTAAACAATGAAGAAATGCATACATTTAATGAAGTGCATTTTCAAATAATAATAATAAAAATAAGACAGAAGTTTTATTATACTATCAAATTAAGATATTAATGTAATAATTATTTTAATTATACTAGTTAATAATTGTTAAATTATATGCTTATTAAATACAGTAAATAATTAGGTTCATATACATTTAATAATATTACAGTATTTTATAATTATGTGATTTTAATTATACTGTTCTTTTACAATTATAAAATATTACAATATGTAAATATTTACATTAATAACTACTATAATTACATATTTATATATGTAATTCCTAAATATATTAAATACTATAAATAACAGTAATTAGGTTCATAATTATGCAATTTATTTTTATCATATTATAGTATATATCTAATAATATTATAGTATTTAATCATTTAGAAATTTTACTCATTTAGTAGCATTTAATGATTACCGTATTTTCCGGACTATAAGTCGCACTTTTTTTCATAGTTTGGCTGGTCCTGCGACTTATAGTCAGGTGCGACTTATTTATCAAAATTAATTTGACATGAACCGAGAGAAAACATCACTGTCTCCAGCCGCCAGAGGGCGCTCTATGCTGCTCAGTGCTCCTGCAGTCTACACTGAACACATAGAGTGCCCTCTCGTGGCTGTAGACTGTAATGTTTTCTCTTGGTTCTTGGTTCTGACTTATGTCTTATGACTTATGTTTTTTTTCCTCATCATGACGTTTTTTTGGACTGATGTGACATACTCAGGTGCGACTTATAGTCTGAAAAATACGGGTATGTGATTTTAATTACACTATTTAACAATTATAAAATATTAGTGGTAAATATTTACATTATTATCTACTATAAATACAAATTAAATTACAAATTTAATTTATATTTATATATATAAAATAATAATCTTATATATATATATATATATATATATATTAAAAAAAAATATATATATTATAAAAACACTAAAAAAAAAAAAAAAAATTCTGTAATTTTTGTGAAATATGAGCGGCACATGTTCCTGACAGGTGTGTCGAGATGATTGACCTTCCGTGAGTGATGAGGAGCTCCATGGCTTCTTCCACACGGGCTCTGAGTGAGTCCTCACTGGCCAGGAGCAGCAGCAGCTGAGCGGGAGAGAGCTCCAGCAGCATCCCTGTGATCTTACTGGCAAAAGCCTGTAGAGAAGAGCACAGGTCACACACAACATTAGCTTCTAAAAGCCATGTGTTCATGAATACTGCTGGCTGTGCTGGTGTGTACCGGCTGCATGGCGTGCACTCGAGGGTAAAGTCTCTCTCCTAGAGCTTGTCTGTGAGCCGGCAGCGGCTCTGGTTCATCACTCGGGTTTCCTTCTGATGCAGGTCTGAACGGCCGTGTGTCGATCGACAGCTGTCTCCTCGAGTCCCTGCAAGAACAGTGTGGAAGGACAAAAGTAGGGCTTCATTAATATGGAAGCATATGGGTAGCATTATTCAATTTGGAATGTAATATGCAAAATGACAATGCATTTCTGTATTTACATTTACATTTTCCAATACATTTGTGCAACGTTTGGTGCAAAATTAAAATGAAATTACATAATTTTCATTTGCCATTTCATACACCAGTTTTAATATGTAAAATGAATACTAATGTTAACACTTTATAAGTTGCAAAATTAAAATGAAAATGTATTACAGAAATGATTAGATATGTCTAACGTGTTCAAGCAAAAACTGTGGCAAAATGATCATTTAAATGCTATTTTTCTTAAATGCATTAACACTCACAGTCAAGACGCTTACGAATACATTTTCATTCAATGTCCCGCAATGAATGTAGCAAAATTCAATGTGCACATTGAAAATGCATTTCGAGCCGATCACGTGTCCGCCCCCTTGCACCATGTCAATCACTGCGTGAACAAGGCGGGGCTTGCAGAAGGTCTGAGACTCAAATCTCAAGAAGAGGATTCAAGTGAGAGAACATGGACAAGACCGTTGGTCCGTGAACGTTTTGATCATTTCGTTTTATGGCTTCAATATTTCATTTGCACTTGTGGGCGGAGCTGAAACGCTGCTTTCATCTGATTGGTCGAATCGCTCCAGCTTCAGCTCGGTCTTTTCATTCTTTCAGACAGAATAAGAGTCAGTGTGAGTGAAGCACTGTAATGTCTGAAACTACACTCACTGTTAATTAGCATAATATTTGAATCAGATGTAGCTGGGCACATAATTCGTGCTGCTGCGACCTGCAAATTATTTCTAGGTTGTAGTATTGTATGAATGTTGTCCCACTGATAAATACAGTGCAAATAGTTCTGTCTCTTTGGAAAAAAGTGAAGTGGAAATAAAAATCAATAATAGACTGAACAGTTCCATGTCTGTAACATTTACCACTCTCATATTTTAAGTCATTAGGCACTAGGTATGTGTGTGTGACATTAATAAATAATTGTAAAAATGAATATAGTTACATTTCTAAATAAAAATAGTAAAATGAGCTCTATGCTGCTCAGTGCTCCTGTAGCCTACCCCAGAGCGCCCTCTCGCGGCTGTAGATGGTAATGTTTTCTCTTGGTTCTGAATAAATGCGACTTATGTTTTTTTCCTCGTCATGACGTATTTTTGGACTGATGCAACTTATACCGAAAAATACGGGTAACATTATTATTATTATTTATTATGAGAGTAATTGACAAAGACTAGAACTTTAATGTTTCACCAAATTCAGCTCAGATCTTCAGACTCGTCTAACTCATGTTGCTGTATAACTGGCCAGACTTACCTTCCCAAGAAATCCTATTTAATTTTATTTCATAAATTTAACTATATTTATTTCCACTTCACTGTAATCCAAGGAGACAGAACTATTTGCACTGTTTTTATCAGTGGGACAATATTTATACAATACAGTATACAACCTAGAAATAATTTAACGGGTCTCTTGCAAGTCGCAGCAGCACGAATTATGTGCCCAGCTACATCTGATTCAAATATTATGCTAATTAACAGTGAGTGTAGTTTCAGACATTACAGTGCTTCACTCGCACTGACTCTTATTCTGTCTGAAAGAATGAAAAGACCGAGCTGAAGCTGGAGCGATTCGACCAATCAGATGAAAGCAGCGTTTCAGCTCCGCCCACAAGTGCAAATGAAATATTGAAGCCATAAAACAAAATGATCAAAACGTTCACGGACCAACGGTCTTGTCCATGTTCTCTCACTTGAATCCTCTTCTTGAGATTTGAGTCTCTGACCTTCTGCAAGCCCCGCCTTGTTCACGCAGTGATTGACGATTCAGGAGGGGGTGGAGACTTGATCGGCTCGGAATGCATTTTCAATGTGCACATTGAATTTTGCTACATTCATTGCGGGACATTGAATGAAAATGTATTCGTAAGCGTCTTGACTGTGAGTGTTGATGCATTTAAGAAAAATAGCATTTAAATTATCATTTTGCCACAGTTTTTGCTTGAACACGTTAGACATATCTAATAATTTCTGTAATACATTTTCATTTTAATTTTGCAACTTATAAAGTGTTAAAATTAGTATTCATTTTACATATTAAAACTGGTGTATGAAATGGCAAATGAAAATTATGTAATTTAATTTTCATTTTCATTTTGCACCAAACGTTGCACAAATGTATTGGAAAATGTAAATGTAAATACAGAAATGCATTGTCATTTTGCATATTGTATTGTCATTTTGCATATTACATTCCAAACTGAATATTGCTACCCATATGCTTCCATACATTAATTGTTATAAAGAAATAAAATAATTCATTTTAAATAATGGCATTTTTTAAAAATACCCCCCAAATTAATAGTATTGCAACAAAAAAATATTTTCCATTAAACACATGCATGATTAATAATACGGTTTAAATTTATTTTGCCAGAAAATACATGAATATATAAAATAAAATAATTTTTTTTTAAATAATGGCATAAAAAGTTTTTTTTTTTTTAATCCCTGCTTAAATTTTCTTTGCCAGAAAATCTTATAAAATGAAATGAAATCGTTTTAAATAATAGTATTTTTAAAACATCTCCATAAAATTAATATTGCTTAAATTTATTTTGACAAAATACATTAATGTATAATGAAAGATGATCTAAGAAAAATAAAAATACAAAATGTAATAATAATGAATAATCATTTTAGATCATGGTATTGTGAAAAACTTCCAAAATAAATTTAAGATAATGCTGAATTTCATTTTTGAAGAAAATGAATATATCATGAATATATCAAGATTTTATTTTAAATAATTAAATATTTTTTTAAATCGTATTATAATTGTAAAAAAATATTAAAAAATCCCTTAAAATTAATATAACTTACATTTATTCCACCAGAAAATACATCAATATATCATAATAGATTATCTTTAGTACCGTATTTTTCGGACTATAAGTCGCACTGGACTATAAGTCGCATTTATTTAGAACCAAGAGAAAACATTACCGTCTCCAGCCGCCAGAGGGCGCTCTGTTTTCAGTGTAGACTACAGGAGCATTGAGCAGCATAGAGCGCCCTCTGGCGGCCGGAGACGGTAATGTTTCCTCTTGGTTCATTTCTCTCGTTCATGTCGAATTAATTTTGATAAATAAGTCGCACCTGACTATAAGTCGCAGGACCAGCCAAACTATGAAAAAAAGTGCGACTTATAGTCCGGAAAATACGGTACTAAATAATTATAAACAAAGGTATACCGATCACGGTCTCGTCTGGATGCAGCTCTCAGTCCTCCGCTCCTCCTCTCACGCTCACGGTCTCTGTTCCTCAGACGCTGCATGAGATCTGCACACACACACACACACACACACACACCATCAACATTACTCGCAGACAAAACAAAAAAATAAATACTATACTGAAAAAAAATAAAATTAAATTACAAAAGAAAATGAAAAAATAAGTCACAGAGGATGCTTTAATTATGCTTTAAAAAAAAAAAAAGTTGTAAACCTTCAATAAAAATGATAGAAAGGGCTTAAATAACTAACTAATACAAATACTTACTGCTAGCCTGCATTCCCTTGCTGACGCTCTGTACACAGTCCAGGTTGGGAAGCTTGTCGTTGGAGAGGAAGGCCTGTGCGATGGCCGTGTAAAAGCTCCGTGCCACTCCGCTGCCCTCTCCAGGTTCATCCTTGAAGGTCACTTTGACGCGGTGCACTGCCATCGGTGTCGTGGTGCAGCGGCGGCCGAAGTGAGCGTTGATCTGCCGCATGGTCTGCTGGATGAGCTGCTCTCGGTCACGGTCCACCTCCAGAGCCAGATCACGTGACTGCAGGTTCCTCAGCTTCTCCATCTCACGCCGAAACTTCGATTCCTTCACCTCGAACCCACCCAGTTCAGTCAGGATCTGTCCCCCCCGAGCAAAGCAGAGGTTTAACGCTGGAAACAAAGAAAACAGCTTGCACTCAAGACAAAGCGCAGGAATGAGTCGTACTCACAGATCCCGGTTCTGCTCCGACGTCCTCCATGAAGACCCGTCCGAACAGCTCCAGGGAAAGCCGCCAGCGGCCCAGCAGCATGTCGTGAGAGATCACCATCCCCATAAAGCTACAGTGAGGACTGGAGGAGACGGACGAGATGTGTCACTAACGGAGTCGCTCACTGAGTCGCGCACTGAAGCTATGAATGTGTGGACTCACATGAACGTGGGAAGCGGCGGGCCGTCGCTCTCGGTCAAACCGATCTCAGCGAGCAGGCTGCTCTTTAACTGAGCCGCCAGATCATGAGGCGAAGGGCCGGGTTTAGACGCATCCATATCCTGCTCCGCAGCCGTCTGCCCCTCGCCAACCCTCTGACGAGACTCCATCCTCATCACGTTCTTCATGTTCGCCGAATACGACATCTTTGTGGGTAGAATCTGGGATGAGAATTACCCGTAGTAAAATATAGTAAAAAATATTGTTTAACTGCTCACTGTTGTTGAGAACTGCACAAAGCAGCATTTCTTACTTCACTGAGAAACTAACATTAGTTTTGCCACAAAAGGTTTTTATATTATGTTTTATATAATGTTTACATGAAGACCGATAAAAAAAAAAAAAAAAAAAAAAAAAAAATTTATATATATAAATATATATATATATTTTTTTTTTTTCAAATGTAAAATTTAAATGCATTTATTTAAAATAAAACTACATTTAAAACTAAAATATAAAAATGTTTTATATAAATGTTTACATAGACATATTTCAAATAAATTTTAAATAATTTTATATTATATATATATATATATATATATATATATATATATATATATATATATATATATATATATATATATATATATATATATATATATATATATATATATCAAAAATAAATTGTAAATGCATTTTTATTTTAAATAAAACTACATATAAAAATTAAATAAAATATAAAAAAGCAATAAAACATTTAAAACTACACTAAATCTAATCAAAATTGAAAAACTACATAAAACTAAAACAAAAATACACAAAATTTAAAAATAAAAAGTGGGGAGGCTAACATGTATTTGAATTAATGAATAAAAGCACATAGACACACACACACACACACACACACGCGCATATATACAAACACACACACACACACACACAGATGGCACAATGCAATTTAGCATTTTTAAAATGCATCGAAAATTTTTAAATGTACTTAAAATAACTTTTTTTGTTAATGAAAAATGCACCAATTTTCAGTATTGTAAATATACATATATATATATATATATATATATATAGTATGTATGTGAGTCATGTTTACCTGCAAGCAATTCATGTCCACACTCAGATCCGTGAGGCCTTTACTAGCCATGTACGAAGATGAATACAGACCCTGACTTGGTCTTCCAAACAAGTCCTCCTTCCTAGCATTAGGCTGCGAGACAAAGAGGACGAACAGCAGTGTTACAGACTCAGACATCAGGAATGACAGGACAGGAATGGACAGGACAGCGCTGACCTGCAGGAGATGCGGCTGGTCTGCCAGAGGAATGGCCTCGGCGAGGGGCACTTCGAAAGGGTTGGGAGGGATGCATCCCAGGAAGGTCATGGAGTCCGAGCGGCGGAAAAAGGGATGGTGCTGTCCGGTCTCAGCAGGGAGCGAGTCCTCGTCCTTGTCCTGCAGGGAGGAGCCTGTGGAGTCCAGAGGAACAGAGCAGTTTGATTGGACGGCAGCTCCGCAAACATCTGAATCTTCGGCTCGAGAGGTTTGTGCATAGCTTTAACAGAAACGACTCTTAAAACATCGGTGCTGAACTCACTCTGATTGGTGTCCTCGTCGTTCTCGTGCTCCGAGTCCTCGTTGTCCAGACCGAGCTCCAGCAGCTCACGATTCCTGAAATGGGAAGAGAACATCGTTTAGAGAACTCACAATACACATTCAAACAGATCAGGGCAAAGAGTGTTATATTAATTTGAGTGTTCGCCTCTTCCTGTCAATCTGAGTGGTGTCGAGGGTCGTCTGCAGATTCATGGCTTTAATCCAGTAGATGAGGGCCTGGAAGACATACGCCACGTGTTTGAGCGAACACACATCCAGCACAGGAAGAACGTCCGAATGCTCGTCATTATGGGAACGCATCAGAGACAGAGCGTAGTTCAGGAAGTCTCCTCGAGCCGACATCATCCCCTGACGAGCCGTCAGAAGTGTTGCTGCACGCCTGGGACACAGAGAGGGAAATTATAATACGGTAATAGAGAGCTGAAGGAATGATGCGATTTGTAGGTCAAAACCAGGAAATTAGCATCTTAGCACGTCCGACTCCAAGTCCATGGGTGTTTGGTTAAATGCCTGTGGTGAAAACAAGCTCAAGATATTTCACATTTTATTCTACAATATAAAATATTCCAGATTACAAAAAAAAAAAAAAACCCTAAATAAGATTAAAAAAAGTAAAAAAAAGAAGCTAAAACAGAAAAATACTTCAATAGTGTTTTTTTCCATACTGTGGAAGTCAATGGCTACAGTCAACTGTTTGGCTACCAACATTCTCATACATGTTTGCAATACCTCAAAATCTGAGTAAATGTTGACAGTATTTTCATTTTTGGGTGAACAATACACCCAATGCCCAAAGGTCTCACCTTCGACCTTCAAGGGTGCGGAGACTGGCTTCCTCTCGCGGCGTCATGCGCTCTCGGCGGCCGGTGTGCTGTGAAGCGTGCAGCGGGTGACTCGGGTGTCCAGGATCACCGGCCGAGGACAGAGCAGAACCGTAACGCAGCTGCGCTTCAGTCGAATCCATGATGGACACCATCCAGTTCCAGGTGGGGATCAACTTATCCTCCACAAAGTTCTGCAGAATGACATCATCATCAGTACTTTGGCTTTACTGCAGTCTGATTTTGTTCTGGTGAAGGCCGGGCGACTCACCTGCAGATTGACGGCGTCCTGATAGCTGAGTTTGACGGCAGCGGGGTACTGCGAGTAGACCAGGTGGTTGTATTTGGGGATGAGGCTCATGAGGTCAGAGATCTGGCGGATGACGATGCTGTAGGCTCGAGCCAGGCTGCTGGCGGAGGTCAGGTAGCTGCTGGAGTTACTGGCCTCCAGGGCTGCTGCTGCGGCTGCTGCACTGGTGCTGATGGCACTGCTGCGGCGCAGGTTTGAAGGATCGATGTAGATCAGGCCCGTGGAGCTCGCTGGAGGAGACATTACAATTACTGCTAGTGAGATTAAATTACCCTTTATGCTGCGAATTATGGTGCATTCAAGTCTAAGTGGGAAGTTTTTACAAGCTGAAGAGGTAATTATGACATTAGATGCATTCAGGTCAAGATTGCAACGTCAATGAAAAATGTTGTTGTCAATGTTAACTGAAACGAAGCAAAACTTTTCTTAAAATAGTATCACAATTATGAATTTAATAAATACAATTGTGGCCATTGTCATTTTTGGGTGAAGTGCTAAAATAAAAAAAATTAAAAAATTAAAAGATTTTTAAAGAAAAACTGAAAATATTCTAATAAAATCTAATCCGAAATAATAAAATCTTCAATATTACATAACACAGAAAAATATAATCAAAAGGATAAAAACTGTTCTATAAATACCTTTGTTTGAAGAAATGTTAGACGATGTACTTTTTCCACAAAAAATTTTTTTTAACTCCACTTCTACAAAATATTATAATATGAATGATTGCACATCAAATGTGTTTTTTAATTCGATTTACTAAGGTGTTAGGTATACATGTACCGTATTTTCCGGACTATAAGTTGCACTTTTTTTTCATAGATTGGCTGGTCCTGCGACTTATAGTCAGGTGCGACTTATTTATCAAAATTAATTTGACATGAACCAAGAGACATGAACCAAGAGAAAACATTACCGTCTCTACACTGAAAACATAGTGTGCCCTCTCGCGGCTGTAGACTGTAATGTTTTCTCTTGGTCCTTGGTTCTAAATAAATGCGACTTATAGTCCAGTGCAATAATAAGATGCGACTTCAATGCAATTTTATTTTCCGTAAAATCTGGTCATCCCTTTTCCTGGGACAGGTGGAGTGAGATACTGACCAGCAGGTGTGGATGAGCTGGACGGAGCGCCGCCGGAGGAACGCTGGCTGGGTGTCGTGCGTACGGCCCACTGCATGGACCGCGGCGCCTGGGCCGCACTGTTAGCATGCGCTGAGCCCGTGGTTCTCTCTAGAGGCTCGTCCAACAGGAAAGTCTCCTGATCCACATCATCACTCTGACTGCTGCTGCTGTCCGAGTCACTGGAGTCATTCGACTGGGAGTCGTCCTCGGAGAAGAAAGCAGGAACGCTGCTGGCACCTGCAGGTAAAAGACAGGGTAGAAGTTATGCAGTTCTTATCAAATGCACACACTCTTTATTCTTGTTATGCAATGGTTTACAGTGAAAGTGGTGTGATGTGTCGTGTCAAATAAATAAACAACACAAATAAAAGACATCTCATGTTAAACTAAGGCTTGCCTGTGCTCTTTCCATTCAGTTAGAGGCAAACCCTGGATTTGAATCATAATCCAAAAAAGGATTCTGCATACATGAAGCATAGTTTAATTTAGAAATCTGATGCCAAAAAAACAAGAATGGTCTGACTTTAACGTTGTGAAGTTATGCTACATAAAACATCTGAACGAGACAGTTTCACTTTCTGACAGCAGGTGGCGCTTATGGAACAGCAGATTCTTGCTTACCGCCGTAAAAAAAAAATCAGCTTTATGAACTCTGCTGTAATATGCATTATACAGAGACGAGGTGAAAACAAAATCTTTATATAAACTCCTTCCCACAAGTGTATCGATCAACCGTTTTGAATCATCACCTTTGTATTGATTTTCAACCTTAATGCAGATCAAAGTTGTTCATTTAAAAAAGTCATTTTTTTGCAATTCTATTTGAAGAAGCTTGAGGTGTAGAAAACACATCTTTTTGTTTAATTTCCCACAACATCAGGCAAAGTGTCTGCTAACGAAAATGGCTTTTTGGATAACTCCGGTGCATTTACATTTATTTCAAAGTTGTTTAATGCACATGGAACCTTATGTCAATAAATAAATAAAATATAGGTAAATAAATCTAGACATAGATGGATTAGACTAGTAAAGAATAGACTAACATAGTAATTTCTGCCAATAGTAGATAAACAAATGCTGCGTCCCTATTCACATACTATCCGTACTGGAAAGTAAATAGCATGTCCCAAATCATAGTATGTTTAAAAAATTATGCCAAAAATTTGCAGATAGTCTACTATTTCCGGTTATAATTCGAAGTGTAGATCGATACACAATCTAACGGCTAAAATTGGCCACAAGTCAACACATTGCATATTGGATGATTTCGATTAGAACTACAAACTCGCATAAAAAGTGTTAAAAAACAACAAACATGGCGGATATACGCGAGACCGACGGACAGGGATTTGTATGGAATGATATTCCGGACTTTTTACAAAAGGAATTGCAAATTGTATTTGCGATTGCGTTTTCAATTTGTGGACGCATAAAATGTGACAATCCAAACGCAAATCGCGCATTACCATTTTTGAAAGTGAAGTGATATTCAGCCAAGTATGGTGATACTCATAAATGGTGATACCCATACTCAGAATTTGTGCTCTGCATTTAACCCATCCGAAGTGCACACACACAGAGCAGTGAACACACACACTGTGAACACACACCCGGAGCAGTGGGCAGCCATTTATGCTGCGGCGCCCGGGGAGCAGTTGGGGGTTCAATGCCTTGCTCAATGGCACCTAAGTCGTGGTATTGAGGGTGGAGAGAGAACTGTACATGCACTCCCCCCACCCACAATTCCTGCCGGCCCGAGACTCGAACTAACAACCCTTTGATTGGGAGTCCGACTCTCTAACCATTAGGCCACGACTTCCCTTTTTATTTTCGTTTAAGCGAACTCACAGTGTCTGCCAAATTTAAAATGGAAATGCAAAGTCCGTTTGCAATTGTGTTTCCCATATCTTACGAACTATGAGCCTGTCATATTTAAATAGCAATATTAATTACCACATTTGCCTTTTCACTCTCTCTGCACTGTGCATGTAAACTGCCAAAACTCAAATGGAATCGCAATTCCTTTTGCATTTGAATTTCCAACGTCTACACGGAAACCTGTCAATCAAGTGACAAGGGTGGGGCCATTTTATTGGGCGTGTTTGCATTGGGAAGTGACGTCACTCACATTGTCACATTTTATGCGTCCACAAATGGAAAACGCAATTGCAAATACAATTTGCAATTCCTTTTGAATAAAGTGCGGAATATCATTCGATAGATTTGAGTGATTAATAATCAATATCTAACCTGATGAAAATATTAATTTAATGTTATCCACGTTATATTTCATCTGCAGCAACACTGTGAACTTTTATAATGATACGTTTGGTCATTAAATTTAAAATGCATCATCATGCAAACACATGAGAAGAGTTCTCTGCATGATAGACCTGCGACTAGCAGATCAACGTGCCTCTTCATTTCTCTCCAATATGGCACGAAATCAAATTAAATGACATGTGGATGATGTGACAAGATGATTGACAGGGCAGTTTAAACAGTGACAGAATGCACGTTACTAAATTAAAGCAGCAGCAGTGACGAAGCTTGCATACTACTCTTCTACATACTCAATAGTATGTATTTTTTCTTCACAAAGCGAGTACATACTTTTAGGGCATAGTATAAGTAGGCAGCAAAAGGCACCTGACTTGATATGAAATAGGGAAAATGTAATGTTCGACCCACTAAATGTAATTCTACATGTATAACATGGAGTTTATAGTCCTTGTCTGAAGCTGTTAGCTTCCTGTACACTCAGTAGGTAATGCAGAGGGCAAAACAAAATAGGATAGAGTGCCACAATTACAGAAATTGCTGCAGTTGTGTCAAAGTGATGCACCTGCTTCAGATCCGGCGGTGGCTGCGGTCACTACGCTCCTGCGGCCACTGGCATTATCCTGATTGCTATGATTACTCTCACTGTCACTCTCAGTCTCCGCAGCAGCCAATAAATCCAGCTCCATGTCGCTCCCTGTACACACAAAAAAAAAATTTGTGATTGTTTGTGACCTCAGCATCATTAAAAGAAAAATGGTTGACTTCTATATAAAAGTACAACGACTATCACCAGTGTTTCTAATATACTTGTGTTTTTTCCCAGGTGATACAAAAACTGGAAATGCTCTGCCATGTAGACAGAATGCATCATTCGACATTTATAACAATATTCACTTCATACCAGTAATAGGAAGAAAATCCATCCCATATAGCTTACTGAAATTCTTAGCTTTTATTTTTTTTTATTTTTTTTTTTACAATTTATCTTAAATTATGTCTAATTTAATGTGTTCATAGGATTTTTTCTTAGTTAAATAAGCACAAGAACTTGAACTTGATATAAATTAAAACATGAATAAAATAAACCTAAATTTTTATAATTCATGACAGAAAACATTTTGTAACATGATTTTGATGTACCATTTTCACGGTAATGCAGTGTTTGAATTTAAAATGGGTTTCAAAGAATGAAATTTGAGATTAAGTTTTCACGTGATATATAATTTCTGATGATTTCCAAAAAGTGTGATTGAGAAAAAGGCAACGGACAACTTTTTTTGTTTCTTTTTGACAAAGGTCAGAACTCCTGAAAAGACTCTTTTCCTACATAATTTTTAACAAAAAAAGATTGGTAAAATATCTATTTAGGAGTCTTAGACCTTTCCAACGATATACAGATTGTCATGATTAGATTAGGATTTAATTGTAATACAGTGAAGTAAACATTAGGGATGGGCGTTTTCCACAAATATCACATTCGAATATTTGAGCTCACAAAAAACGAATATTCGAATATTCGTTTATTTAAATTAAGTTTAATGAGTCAGACGTTATTTTTCAGCAACATTTGTTTTCGTCATTTTGAACAAGCTTACACACAATAAGCTTGAACATTACACATCGTGTTTTGTAGCTGAAAACCTTTAACAATGCGTGCAAACAAACAAAAGTACAGATTAAAAGCAAAAAAAAAAAAAAAAAGTGAACAAAGAAAAAACGTAAAGCAGCCTGCAGCAATTAGGCTATTGTACAGAATGTAGCTTACACTTAACTTTTAAATTGTCAGCAAATCTTTTTTTCTTTTTTTCTATTGTTTCAAATGTTCTTGTTAAGAAATACGGGATGTAAACCATGATTGGGGGAAGTCGGCTCCTGTTAACAATAAGGCCGGCCGCGGAGAAAACGCGCTCTGACGGCACAGACATTGGCGGGACTCACAAATAACGGTGTGCTAAGAGAATCAGTTTTGTGAAGCGCTTTGTGTTTTCGTTTCACCACTGAATGGGATCCTCATATGATGGAATACATGGCTCCAGCAAGAACTGTTCCCACTCGTCTTGGCTGGACTCTCTGTAATCATCGCTGGAGAACTGGCTCAGCCTTTTCCAACGAGTGGGCATTGCATCTTCTTCATCGTTGGTGACGCACCACTCGCATCAAGGAAAATGTTCTGATAATGTTCAAAAAAGTTTTTTTTTTCTTACTTCTCTCATGTTTTCATCGAGAAACATGAGATGTTTGTGCCGAGGGTCTAGGGCAGACGCGAGAAGAGGAGTTTTCACTGCATTCTCCAAGTTAGCTGTGTTTATTCGTTGCTTGAGAGATGCTGCAACAATGTTCTTGGATCACTTTCTGTGATTCTCCACGGCATATTTGAAGTACTGTAGAAGACCGCAGTTCTTTTAGGGGGCGTTCACATATCGCGTCTTTTGCGCGCTCAAGTTCGTTATTTCCAATGTAGGCGCGCGGTATGCACGCTCATAATGGAAGCGACGCGTGCGCATCGTGCGACGCGGTCCCGTTTTTTCCAGGCGCGTCCGAACAGCATTGAGTTAAAAACATCTCAACTTTCAGAATGCCACAAGCGCACCGCAGGTCATGTGACAAGAACTAAACATTTAGCTTCATCCTTTCCTGTAACAACATTGAAAGCTCAGCCAAGATGAAGGAACAGCTGATCATAGCTGTATATGGATTGCCATTTTGAAATAAATTTAGGAGCAGAGCTACTGAAAGCGATTTTTTTTGTGCTGCAAATCCATTTATCCTTTGCTGAAATTTCCGCGTCTTAATGGAGAGAACGCGTCGCCTCAGGAGCGCTTCTGCCCGAGCGCTTTGGAAAGAAGGAGAAAGCGGAGCGCATAGCCTTTTCCACGCGTTATTAGGCGCCATATGTGAATGGCCCCTTAATCATTCATTCATTATTTTTTGCTTGCATACACCTTTAAATATGACGTGGAGAATCACAGAAAGTGACCAAATTAGGTTTTATTGTGAATTTTTTTTTTTTTTTTTTTTTTGCGAAATTCAAATATTTTTATTTATCGAATAATTAGAGCAGAACGAATATTCGAATGTTCGACTATCCGTGCACATCCCTAGTAAACGTAGGCAGCCCACCGAGGGGCCGAATGGCAGTTAACAGGTTAATTTTTTCAGATAAATATTGATTAATCACTCAACCCTACTGGCATGTGTTTTAGGAGCTTAATTAAAACCTTATCAGATAAAACAGTGATTTCCGAGTCAGATTTGCTGTGAAGAGTGTTTTAAGTGTTCACCGTCTTCATCGTGCTCATCATGCTGCCCTTCGACCTCTGCGTTCTCCTCGCCCTGCTCCTCCTGGTCATCATGATGATCCTCCTCACCTGCAACACCCTCCACCACCTCCACCTGAACAGGTGAACATCCAGGAGCATTCAGAGAGAGCTTCAGGCAAACAAACCAACTCTAAAACAAGTGATGTAGCATTGCACCTCTTCTACATCAGCAGAAACGATATCATCCTGCTCTTCGTCTCGTCCGCGGGACGTCTGTGATTGGCTACTGCGGCGAGGCTGAGGATTCCTGATGATGTACGAAGACGCCGACTGACTGGAGCTGAGACACGGGACAACACCAGCATTAATGACAGCTTCAATAAGATCCAATTTAATACTCAGTGTAAACTTAAGCTACAGCAGCAGTTTCCAGTCAGGTGGTCTCTTAAGGACTTTAAATGTTTTACATGAAGGTGGAAAAAAAAACATTGAAAAATGCTCAGTAAGCTAAAAGTGTGATTTCTAGACTTCATGTAAAAATCATGTAAAAAAATAAGTATTTCTCTAGATAAACAAAGTGCTTGACGTTTCTTAATTTTAATAAACTCTTAGCTCTAAAATGTTTTTTAAAAATAGAAGCAGCTCTGTTATTTTTATTGTGGGGGCAAAATATATAATGCAATGCAATACAGGGATGTGCAAATAAACGTTATTCTTTAAAATGTGACACTGGAGCACAAAACCTCTTGAGTCTAGAGTCTCTGGGGTATATTTGTGGCAATAACCAAAAATACATACAATAACTAAGTTTCTGTAAACTACAAAAAGCTTTGAAATCAAGCTTTGTCACTGTAACAGATGCACCACAGGGTTAGTCTACAAAGAGGAAGTTGAAAACCACGGAGATGCAGTAAGTTCTGTGCTGCTGGTGAATTGTTGGAGGCCTGAAGCATCGCTCACCTGCTGGACTGATCTGGAGAGGGTCGTGGTGGCAGCGGCTCCACAGAGAAGAGCTCCTCGCTTCCCTGTACAGCGTCGATGCTGGTGCTGGCCAGAGTGAAGGGCGCTGTGGGCCGAGCGATGCCCATCCGCACCGGCACGATCAGAGACTCGGCCACATTGCAGAGCTCCTCCACTGCGTACGGCAACAGAGCCTGGAAAACACGCCTGCACTTCCCGATGGGCTGCGGGATGAAGTTACTGAAGGAAACACAAGAGAGAGAGAATGTGAGTAGTGTTAAACCAGTTAATATTCCTAACCCTGTAATAATCAGAGAAATCTTATTTTGAAAAACAAAACAGTTTAACGAACCTTTAGACACTAAACGAAAAATTTTGCATGTGCATTTTTTGAGTATCCTATTTGATACATCAGGCGTTAATATAGTCTGATATAGTGATAATATGGAGGAAAAAACAACTGAATACAATTCAAAGGCCCAAACTTAGCACAGTTTTGCAATTCGGAGCAGATGCTGATATTCATGTGCACAAAAGTAAGACTAAATTCTGACAACTTGTGATGTAAATCAATGAAATCTTTACAAGCAGATACTTACATAGTCATCTCCAAAAATATGTCTTGTTAAGATGAGATTTAAATGCTTAGTTTGAAGATATAAACATATTAAGAGACGCTCCTCAAAAGCCTAATGGTCATACTTGAGGATAATTAAGTAATCAGTCCAGTAAATGTTTATCTTAAATTATTCCTAAAAATATTTAATGTAATCTTATGTTTACTTTATAAAAACCAGTAAAGGTTTAACAGCAAAAGGACACGTGAAGCATGAGCTGAAGTTTGTAGAATTAGGTTTTAGAGGCCTTAGATATTACTTATAAGTAGGGTTTAAAAGAATGTAGACAATTACCATACTAACTTTTTTTGTTTTGCATAAAGCTAGATTATAATTTGTTGATAGAGTAAACATATCAGACAAAGCAATGTCCAGTAACTAAGTCCTACTTTTTCTTCTTGGAGGATGCCATCTCCACACTGAGGATGACAAAGACTCGTGCCACGGAGCGCAGGAACCTGCGTGTGACCTTGATGGCCTCCTCCCTGCGGCCCGGAGTGTATTTATTCTGCAGCTCCTTCACCAGGGTCCCCAAAAGAGTGTCGATAAACTAGAAAACAGCAAAAACAGTTTGCAAACTGCTGCTATTCCGAAAATAATGTAGATACACTCTGCATTCAAACTTAGAGGTTAGCTGGAACTCATTATGGCAAGAGAAACATGCAAAATAATTAAATATTCAGAAATGCATGTTCTTGGACGCACAGTGATGTCTGGTGCACACTTGACGATGAGGCAGTGTGTGAAACAGTCCAGTCTGATGGTGCCGCTCTGCTGGTTCAGGTACATCTGCTCCTCTGGTAAAAGGTGAGCGATTCTGCTGCTGGCGCTTAATCTGGAAGGATACAAAACGTTATGTCAGCTGAGTAAGTACCAATGTTTTGCCTGCGAGATGTTCAGTGCTGGACTTACGGGTCTTTGTTTTCCTGAGAGCCGAACATTATCATGGACTTCAGCGCGTTCCAGTCCTGCAACACGCGCTCTAGAGCCAGCTGGGCGAAGCGCGGAGGCTCCAGGTCATGATCCGGCATATCCGAGTCTGAGAGAAACACACACACATTAAAGAACAGTGCATGTATGCAGAACACTGGTTTGCAAAAATGAATCATGCACTATAAAATCATGAACATTACGTAATATTCAAGATATTTCTACACTTTTGATGCTTTGTAGCAAAAGTTAAAAGCATACTTGCATAAAATTCTTTATATAAAACTAGAGACTGACAGATGTATCGGTTTTGCCGATAAATCGGCACCGATAATTGATTGCTGGATAAAATCCATGCTGATAGTTTATCCGGGTTGCATCTGTTGCTAGAGCGGCTTAGAAAGGGCCGCTGTCATTATACAGAACGAGAGCGAGAGCAACTTCTAGAGGCAGAAGCAGGGGTTGTTCCATAAAACAAGTTTAGCAAACAAGCCAGGCTTATTTCAGTTATTTTGAGGTGCAGTGATATCACGCAGCGCCTGAAAATAGTCCCCAGCAACTCTGCCATTGCTGCAACTACACAAACTAGCTGGGGACTATTTTCAGGCGCTGCGTGATATCACTGTGCCTGCACAGTTCCTTGATTATTACGCCGGAATGAGAGTATAGTTCCTAGCCGTATCGGACAACAAAAAAAAACGCTACTTTTCATTTTCCGTTGGTATTAGTACACAATGTACCTACAGAAGAGTTGAGTTTTAAATAGTAAAAATTTAGAGATTCTTTGGTCATTTTTGAGCGAGATGCTAACGGCCTAATCGGATTCAATGATCTATGCTAAGCTAAAAGCGCTACCGCCAGACCCGGAGATCGTCTGAATGGATTTAACAACGGTAAACTCAACTGTTTAACTCATGAATGAGCCTACTGGAGTGTTCCTTTAAGAGGAACGGGTTTAAAAAGACAATGAAACAATGTGTATACAGTACCCAAAAGTGCATGTTTTTATATCATTACCAAGTAATTAATTTGTTGACTAGATGCTGCATTAGTTTGCTATCAAGGCTGAGAGGATGCGGACATTAGCAGCATTTAAAGCGGTTGTGCATTTCAAAATGCAGCCAGAACACACACAAGTGATTATTTATATGAATATTTATATGAATATTTTTATTCACGTCCAAAGCATGGTTCAGTACGGTTTTCTTTTTTTTTTCTTTTTTTTTTTACAGTACATTACTATTTTTTAGTTTTCGTTCATTACGGTTGATTAATCCATATCGGCCAGTGTGATCCAACCTAGCGATCGGTAAAATCCACTATCGACCTCTAATAAAAACTTATATTTTCACACGAGGAAATATTTAAAAACAGATTTCCAACATAAGATTTAAAAATCATTGTAATTAACCAACTAAATTTAGGATAACCTGCTTTTTAAATTTATTTTTTATTTAATTTATTATTTCTAAATAGTTGTTGTAATAACGCCACATACATATTACCATCATGTGCACAAGTACTCTGAAGTGAGACAATAATCAATAAATGTCAGCAATGATTAAGCGTGATGCTTTTTGCTGAATTTGAAATTCAGTTATACAAAAACAAATCAAATGGGGACCAAAAAAAAAAACAAAGCCTATAATTATCTATTTGAAAACTTTCCAAGAATTTTCCAAGAACTGCACTTTTAAGAATGTTTGGTTATACTTTATTTTAAGGAGTCCTTGTTACACGTTGCCTTTACTTTCTATTAAAATAACAATTGATTATGCATAATTACATAAGTAACCAAGCCAAACTCTACTCATACAGTAAGTACATGTAATTACTTAACCCTCTGGAGTCTAAGGGTATTTTTTGGGGCCTGGAGAAGTTTTGTCATGCCATGACATTTGTGCTTTTTTCAGTTTCTTATAAATATCTAAATGGGTAAAGTCTAATCTCACTGTAATCAGCACAAACTGGGCTGTAATAATATGTGAAATGCATGTATGTACATGATTGTGTTTTTGAGAAAAAAAATATTATGCGTGGTTAGTGAAAAACTAAAAATGTTAAAACACTTGAATAAGGCAAAAAAACACATAAAGAACAGTGGTTCCCGGGATTTTTGAGAACTGGAGCTTGTAGCCTAGAATTTTTCTTTCTAAATTATGTGAAAATCATCTTGTTTACTCACTCACAGAAAACAATATGATTTAAATTTTCTAAGACACTTTTTGTTGGTAAAAGTCATATGCGAGTAGGTGTCAACTATCATGAATATCATTGTGATTTACACCTGAGAAGACAAAGAAAGGCCTGCATAATGAGCTGTTTAATGAGCTGCATAATGAGCTGCATAATGAGCCTTTCAGTCAGCTTGTGTCACTGAGAGGGAAGAGTTACAAGAAAGAATGTGAGAACAAAATAAATCTATATTATTTTATGTTTTTAGTTTATTTATAATATATTTAATTATCCCATAACATAATTTAATATCCACTTGGGGGAGCAGTTAAAATGTTTATTAGGAACAATCAAAGCTGACTTTCAAACTAATGTTTTGAACCATTACTCAAGTCACACAATCCTTCAGAAATCCTTTTAACAATCTTATTTTCTACCAAAAAAAAATATATATATATATATTGTTATTATTATTATTACCATTATTATTAATGTTGAAAAGAGCTGAGAAATTTTTTTAAGGTTTTTTTAGGGGGGATAAATTAAGAGAACACCATTTTTTGTTACATTTGTTACGGTTACATTTATTTGTTACATTTATATTATTTACATCAAGCTTTTGAATGGTATAGTATTGTATATTGTTATTGAAACTTCATAATATTTCACCTGATTATACATTTAGTCAGGAATTATAGTTTAGAAAAAGTATTTGGAAAAAGTCTAACTAGTAAAATATTTACACGTTATGTGAAAACCATTACAAGTATATACATAAATAAAAAGAAACTTACTCATGTTTATGATCTCTGCTGAATAAAGTGCTTCATTCTTTTTTTTCTGAGGAAATCCATTTCTCAAATCCTCAACCACATCACATCTTTTTGGGGTGATTTAGGTCTTATTCCTCTCATCGCGAAGCAAACAGTAAAATAAAAGAACTTGAACAGTCTGGCTGCTTTTTCTTCTGTTACGGGCGTATTCAAGCCACGCGCTTCAGTTTGAATCTGAATAGCGCGTTCAGCGCGGGGGCGTGGTCACATTAGATATAATGAAGGGAGACGTGAAAAACAGACATCGCCTTGTTTTCATATGGATTACTTTATCACAGAATATCTGTTTTCGGCTTTATTTTATAAAAGCACAAAGTTTTGTTATGTCTGTATCCAAAAAAAAGTAGACCCTTTACAGATTCGATTGATGTATTGCTCTTATCTGTACGATCAAAACTGAAAGTGTAATTTAAGTTCTTTTCGGGGTTATCAGGAGAAAATGACTCATAACGCGTGTCCGCGTTAATTGACTCCAGAGGGTTAACATTACTCAGTACTTAAATGTTTAATTACAATGTAACAAGGACACCTTAAAACAAAGTATAACCAAATGTTTCAAAGAAACAAACATTTTCACGGCTCCAGATCACTTCCCTATTCAAAAGACACACCTTCAGCGCTAGCGGCCTTCCGGTTCCTGTCCTCTCGTATTCGAGGTGGTCGATACTGGCAATGCTCCACGCTCTGCCTTGCGACAGTCTGCACCAGGAACAGCAAGATGTGCTCTCCCCTGCCAGACACAAACAAACGGCGTTCAGGACGCAGAACACCGGCTGGATGCTCTCCAGATGACCCTCATAAAACGGTCTGGAAACCGAAAGCTGGAGCAGGACTTAAAGCCTTGAACATACCTGCTGTTAGGAGTGGTCACTAGATTAGTGGTGGTCAGCAGCCTGTAGAGCAGATCCAAACGAGCTGCTTTCTGGCCGGCGATGAGGGTCTTGCATTTACACTTCTCCCAGCAGTCACAGTACGCAGTGGGGGACGTTCTCTTCAGTCTGGAGAAGAACCAGAGAGATTACTGTTTTACCACCTTGCCGTCTTCTAAATATGGTCGTCAACGAACCTTTATCATGTGACAAAAACGAGACGAGACGTAATGTAAATGCTGGTCATGTGACGGTGACTATAATTAAATGTATAATGCAATATCGTTGACAAAAAAAAATTTGAGATGAAATGTTATAAAAAAAAAAATTGTCGTCTCGTTTAGATAATCTTGTTTGAAATGGGTTTGGATTAAATACAATTTTGGTTTCTTTTATACTTCTAGGTACTTGTACTATATTGACTAGGTTAAATAAAATTGCATTACTAAAGAGAGACTAAAATACAATTTTTATTAACTAAAACTAGACAAAAATGTCATAACTTTTCGTAGACTAAAATTAGACTAGACTAAAAAAGTCTCACTGCGAGCCGAATGAAATCGCTACAAATGTGTGACGGTTCAAATCAATATATTTGGGGTGTGAGTTTATATGAATGTATTTCTGAGGGGAACGGACTTGTCTTTAGAAAAGTTTAGATGGTATTTTCTTTTCATCTCTGTATAATGCATATTAAAGCAGTGTTTATAAGCACCTCGCTGCTTTGTTTACGGTCAAAGGAACGCTGTATCTGCTGTTTCACAAGCGCCATCTGCTGGCAGAGAGGGAATATGCGTCTTACTCAGCTCATCTGCTGTTTCGGTTTCGTGCAGATGTTTAATGTAGCATAGTTTCACAAAACTAAAGTCACAGCATTCTGTTTGTTTTAAAATTTCCAACAACACTACAAGTCCAATTTAGATTTTTTTTAAAAACTGCTCATGCTGCATGTATTCAGAATCTTTGTTTGGACTGTAATTCAAATGCAGTGGTTGCCACTAATTTTGCCTTTGTTTATATGAAGTTTTTTTTTTTTTTTGGTTAGATTTGGGGTTTGTTTTAAAAACTAAATTTAGTTTTGTTATTTGACATTTCTTTTTCACAAAGAAACGTGCAGCATTTTGTACAAGCAATAATAAAATGACACCTTTTCATTTATTATTTGTCAAATCTAATATTGTTTAAAAATAAAATTAAAAAAGTATAGTTATTTATAGTATTTTTTATATTAACTTTTAGTTTTTATTATATCTTTAGTTTTAGTAATTTTGTTATATGCTTGTCATTTTTATTACTTCTCATTTTATTAATTTTTTTAGCTTTCATTTGTATTTTTATCTTTCAGTTAATTTTAGTAAAACTGATTTTATTTCATTTAGCTACCAAGACGAGATTTATACGTTTTTCAGTAAATATTTATATTTTCTTTAAGCTTTATTTCAAATAATAAACGTTTTAAGTTATCGTTAATGTTTGCACTGCATTCCAGGATTTCGTTCTTCCAGAAGGATAGAAGTGGTGATGCAGAAAATTGTGCTGCCATAAAATCATTTGAACTTGACCTCTACTCACTTGCAGTCGTGACCCTTGTGACAAACTCTGGCGCATTCAGTGCAGCAGCACAGAGACTCCAGCAGGCCGCAAGTTCTGCACTCAAAGATGTCCTGCAAACATACAGGTTCAGTGCAATTCTACAAAGTCATTCAGCTCAGCAGTATTTTACTTAAAGAATGTGACATTTGTACCTGGTTGATGTGTTCAGCTCCCGTCCAGGTGAAGCTGCAGGTGTCGTTACAGCACAGGACGTAGAGAGGAGAGTCATCTGGGTTTGTTCCTGAAGGACAGATCATCTCCATGAACACAGATGCTGCATCCTCTTTCTCTCCGAGTCCCGGTTCACCTGGACAAAAACAGAAGATCCAGATAAGATTAAGAAACACAAAAACATGACACGACAAATGCATCTCAGCAAGTTAAAACAAGTTTATTAAAGTTAACTAAACCCATTAAAAATATTTGTTATTTGAAATAATGTTAACTGAAATTAAATATATATATATATATATATAAATAAAAGATTATGTAATTTCTCATTTTCGTTTAGAACTCAAAAACTATAGAAAAAAAACCTATACAGACAAAAAAAAAATTGCAAAAAAAAAAAATTATATTGAAAAAACTAAGGTTATTTCTCATTTGTTTCGTTTAAAATAAAAACAGAAAATATATTTTTTAAAAAATCAAAAACTAAAATGGTAAAAATTGAATACTAAAATAATACAGAGTTAAACTGCAGCCATGTAGTCACCTTTGGCTATTTTCTGTGCTGCTTCTAGAACAGTAATGGCTGCTGGGTAAGCTCTCCCGCTCACCGCCAACATGAATGGAGTCATCCCACGAGCATCCCTATCAAACAACAGCAAAACAAACATAGCTCAAAGATGGGAAATCAGCTAGCATTCAGAGCGGCAGGTGTGTGACGTACTTGGCAGAGAGCAGCTCTCTCAAGTGAGGTCGCAGGACCATGCTATCACACATCAGCTTCAGTATCAGGTGTGCGTTAGCCTTCCGGTCTTTAGATTCCACTACTGATGGTTCAGATGAAGGTCCTTCAGAAGACAGAGGAAATACTGAAAACATGCTACAAGAGAGTTTTATAAGTGACAGCACAAAGCAGCATCTCTCAACTGGAAGTACTGTGACCCAAAAAGGTTGCTATTAGAGCTGAAACAACGAATCGATTTAATCGATTAAAATCGATTATTAAAATAGTTGTCAACTAATTTAGTCATCGATTCGTTGCTAAATAACTTATTTGCCGTAAGCGGCTCATTTCATGCATATTTCAAATCTTGCTGTGACCAAAGTGTGGCAGTAATGAGCCACCGGAGGTTTTACTCAGCCAGTACAGCAGGAGAAGTAGCGAATAGCCAATAGCTGGCCTCGTTTTATGTCACGTGCTTGCGGAACAGCGTCTCTCCAGCATTCAGCGAGATGGAGTACTTTGCTTTGAGCCTTCAAAAAAGAAGATTAACCTGTAAACTCTGCACTACTGAACTGTTTAAGGGGACGTTAACATATCGCGTCTTTTGCGCGCTCATGTTCGTTATTTCCAATGTAGGCCTGGGCGCGTCCGCGTCGCTTCCATTATGAGCGCGCATAATGCGCGCCTACATTGGAAATAACGAACATGAGCGCGCAAAAGACGCATCGAGTTAAAAACATTTAAACTTTTCAGAATGCGGCAAGCGCACCGTGGGTCATGTGACAAGAACTAAATAATCAGCTTCATCCTTTCCCGTAACAACGTTTAAAGCTCAGACAAGATCAAGGAACAGCTGATCATAGTTGTATATGGATTTCCATTTTGAAATAAATTTAGTAGCAGAGCTACTGCAAGCGATTTTTAGAGCTGCAAATCCATTTATCCTTTGCTAAGCAACCATGACGTGCTCTCTCCTTGAAGACGCGGAAATTTCAGCAAAGGCAGCCGCCTCAGGGGCGCTTCTGCACGAGCGCTTTGGAAAGGAGGAGAAAGCGGTGCGCCTAGCGCTTTCCACGCCTTTTTAGGCGCGATATGTGAACGGCACCTAAGACTTTTATTTGTGCAGATTCTCCAGTACAATGTTGTTTGCAAATGTTTAGTCGTAAAAGCTGATAACATTGATTTTTAACAGTTGACATTTAAAGCTTTACAAACATGTTCTGTGATCAGTTTGTCGTTTACCAGTTCATAATTCAGTCGTGCAGCCTAATTATGACTGAATGAGAGGTAAATGTTTAAAGATATTTGATATGCACTTTTTTCCTAAGTATTCACTGCTCTTTTTCACACAGCAGGTTTTTTGTGTGTGTCCGATTTTTTTTTTCTGGACAACCTTCTGATGGATTTTACTTTAAATTGTGAGATCCATTCAGGTTTCATGCCATTGGCACTTTATTCGAAGGATTGTTTACAATTTCACAGCATAAGCTATAAAGCTGTTTCCCAGTAAATAATAAAATACAACGCACTGCAACCTTATTCTGTTTTATCCTTATTCTTTGTGAAAATATGTTCTGAAAGATTCCTTAATAAGCTTTGTTCGGGATGTTAAACTACTTTAGGAGCTCTAAGGACTGACATGGTGAAAACATTATTTGAAATCTCCTTGTGAAATTTGATAGAGTATGGGTCAGTGTTTTGATTGCAGAAGAGTTCGACAAAGGATTACGAACACATAATAAAACAACACCAGGTATATTTTTAATGAGGATATGACAATGCAAAATGGTTAAAATCTCTTAAAAATCTATGCTGAATGATAAAGACCCTTTATTAATAATTTACTTGGGGGGGGGTGAAACTAAAAAATAAGTACATAATCGATTAATCTGTCGATTATTTTTACGATTAATCGATTAATTGCAGCCCTAGTTGCTATTGTTAACTGAAACTATTATTTTTATTTTATATATATATATATATATATATATATATATATATATATATATATATATATATATATATATATATATATATATATATATACACACACACACACACAAACACACCGTATTTTCCAGACTATAAGTCGCACTTTTTTTTCATAGTTTGGCTGGTCCTGCGACTTATAGTCAGGTGCGACTTATTTATCAAAATTAATTGGACATGAACCGAGAGAAATGAACCAAGAGAAATGAACAGAGAGGAAACATTACCGTCTCCAGCCGCCAGAGGGCGCTCTATGCTGCTCAGTGCTCCTGTAGTCTACACTGAAGACAGAGTGCCCTCTCGCAGCTGGAGACTGTAATGTTTTCTCTTGGTTCTTGGTTTTAAATAAATACGACTTCTAGTCCAGTGCGACTTATATGTTTTTTTCCCTCATCATGACGTATTTTTGGACTGATGTGACTTATACTCAGGTGTGACTTATAGTCCGAAAAATACGGTGTGTGTGTGTGTGTGTGTATATATAAAACACTTATCAGTGATAGTAAAATAACACTGCGCTGATTGGGTGACCATTGATGATTAAAAATCTGTGTCATGGAGCAAAACCAATTGAGAACCACTGGTGTACAAAGTCCTTATGGAGGCCGGTTCATGTACCTGGGATGGTGGAGGTGCTGGGACCCTGGCTGGAGCCGGTGGAGGCAGTGGTAAGGGAACCCACTGCAGGGGCCAGGATGAAATCAATGTCACCGTCTAGCAAAGAAGATGGTTTTGTGAGACATCAGGCTAATCGCATGCATGCAATACATCGGTTAAGATCCAAAACCTGCTGCACTCACCAGGATCCATCGGTGGAGGGTCTGGTACCCAGCTGGGAGGGGCGATAGGGGGTGAAACGGGGTCTTGGTGGTCACTGGAGGAAGGGCCGGACTCGTGGCGACCCAAACCTGCAGCGCGGAGGGAGCGTCTCATCATCTCTCTCAAGCGCAAGCTACAGAAATGAAAACAATGACAGTGAACCAAGTGCACACCAAACAATCATGTTATGTTTGCCGAAGTGCATTTTTAAATACTCAAGATTGGTTTAATTGAATATATACATATGCATTTAAATTGGTTTATGTGTCGATTTTTCAGCAGGTATAAGGTCGACTGCAAGAGTTTACACTGAATTAAATCCTGACGCAGTAAATTGTGCAACCCAGAAAAAAAAAAAAAAACTAAAAAAAACAAGCCAAAACAAATAAGACTGGGACTCTTATTTTGAAAAGTCTATGCTTTAGTACTTAAAAGAAAAAAAAAGGTTAATGTGCAAAATTAGTTGCACTTTATTTATTTCCATGTGCTTTGTCCTCTGTTACTCTTAGGAGTTTGTAAAACTGCCAATGGTTCGTTGAAATGCTCTTCAGGTAACATGAATCCCGGTGAATGGGAGCACTGACCCGCGGCTGCTGGACGATCCCGTGCGGTTCCCCGAGCTGTTGCTGGACACCACTGAAATAGCATTAGCGATAGCCTCGACGGCAGACAGCCTCTCAGCGAACGTGTTCCTTTCAGACCGCTCTGCTTCTGAAACACAGCGCACAGTCATCTCACACCGGGTTTGGAGAAACATCCAACATCAGCTGCGCTCCAAAACATACACAGGTCTTCAATTTCGACTTAACTTACAATATATGGCTTTCAGATTCATTTCATTTCAGTTAATGGTTCAATATTTTTTATAATAATAATTAAAAAAAAATTCAGTAAGTTGCCACAACAAAACATTTTTTTTAGTAACTACTAAATTAAAACAGAAATAAACTATAGACATTTAAAAAAATTAAACTCCTTCACAATTTTAATCCAATGGCTGTCAATGGTTTATATAAGAAATATTTTCTTCTGTGCTCAATAAAAGAAAGAAACTAACTCGTACTCATTCTCCACTTGTTCCAAACATGTATATGATACTTTTTTTTTTTGGCAAACTATCCCTTAATTAAAAACAGTAATAAACCAGGGGTGCACATGCATTTTTCAGTCTGGTTTTCATGAGAGATTTGATTTGGCGCTAACACTGCACAAAGCAACCCATTAAATAGAACTCTAAAAAATAAATTAATAATAGTAATAATAATATTGCACTTTATTTACTTTGCTTTTCCAAATAAAATAAAAATAATAATAAACTGTGATGAAACCATATATACAAGGTTTTATTTGCTTGGTGGGTTGCCGACAAATAAGTAAATGCACTGCTGAGTGAAGCGCTTTAGTTTTGCATTTTGCTGTTAAACCAGAAGCGCCTAGCCTAGATTTGAATGGGTATCTTCTAAAGTATTACAGACAGTTAACGGAGATTTTGCATGAACCGATTGTCAACCATGTCAGTACGCAAACAAGTGATTTGAACTCGTTTACACAGCACACCACTTATGTGCAATAACATCTGTGCCGCTGAAAAAACACAGCGTTGTTACCTTCCTCCTCCTTGGTCTCCTTGTTGCTGACGGGGAAGCAGACGGAGACGCAGGCGTGGAGGATGTTGCGGTTGCCGTCGCAGCGGTGACCAAGCAGAGCGTCCAGAGCGAGAGGGTTCTGCTCCAGCAGCACGGCCTGCTCCAGATTGATCAGGTACTGTCTGCACGCCTCGTAATCACAGCGCAGCACGTGCTGCATCAGCGTCTGCTTCTGAAACACAGAGACACAACATACATCAACCAGAAACACAGGCTCACGCATTACACTCACATTAGCGTGAGAGAGCTAGAAAATGTTTTTAATATGTGTGACAATAATGTAGATCAATGCAGGTACTTAAAAAGTGAAAGAGTTTTTTATTTATTTATTTACAATCACAAGTGAATATGAATATGCATATTTATGCTAAGATTACTCAGATCTTCCGATTTTGAGTTATAATAGTGTTTACTTTATGCTATTCAGAATATAATATTAGTTGTTAGAGTGCTTTTTTATTTGTATCCATCATCTGTCTGAATGAGCAGCTTGAAGAATTAAAAAGGCATTTCAAAATAAAAGTCCTGTGTGTATTTCAGGATTGTTTATAACTAAAAAAATTTTTCTTGTTATTATTATTATTGGCATTTCAGTTACACAAACTGTATCTGGCATTTAATTCAAATGTTACTTTTTCTCTAATTAAAAATCATGAAAAATTTAGAAGCATATTAAAAAAAAACTTTTAGGGGTGCACTGCAAATGTATCAAATAATGTGTTATTCCTTATTAAAAGGCATACAAGGAGACATTTACAAGCAGAAACACTTAAAAAAAAAAAAAAGACAAGTTTTAAATACAAACAGCTTAAAACTATGTAATAATTATGCAATTATATACACACACAAAAAGGTAGATATATTTACTCTTACAACCATATACAACATAAATAATTCTATAATTATTAAATGCATATAGTTTGAAGCAGAAATCTTGTTTACTTTTTGTATATATAATGTTTAGCAGGTTGGTGTAACATACCTCCACAGCCATGATGATGACGGCTGCTTTCTTTTTGATTGTGGTGTTACTGGGAAGGTTGGCGAGCGAATGAACTCCCATGCCTAGACTGGCAATCGGCGGGAGGTCGAGCCAATCAGGGTCACGTATTCCACCCATACAGTCTTTAGCCATGGGATAAATGGTGCCATTACCGTCCCTCAAAATGATAGGGCTCTCCTGAAGAAGCAAAGAGGAGAGAGTTAAAACAGGTGTACAGAGAAACGCATGGAGGGCATCAGACTGTGTGATGTCTGACCTGGCCAGCAGTGAAGATGGCCACGTTTCGCTCACTCTGACCCAGAAAGGCCAGATTACTGGTGGGGAAGTGGTTCTCCTGCTCAGCTTTGCCGGTGGCCAAGTCAAAGACACAGTAGCGTACCCAGCTGCCTGTTTTCAACACAGCATGAATTCCTGCGAGACGAAAGACAACAGAGGAGTGAAGCAGATGCACAGTGGAAATTCACAACAAGATGTGAGAGAAAAATCAAAGCGATAGTCACCTTTGGAGTCAACATTCACAGCTAAAATTTCAGCTTTTTCTGGGATACAAAGTTTTTTAGGAGTGCGCTGAAAACAGTCTGGAACTTTTGGTGTTCCACCAGTTTTCACAACCTGTTCAGAAGAGAAGAGAAATAACTCTCTGCTAAATATTCAGCCAGATTTGTTTTTCATTTTCCGCCAATATTTATATAGACAAGGGGTTTTCAAACTGGGGCCGGAAAAATGGCTGGGAATCTGCGAAACTTTGAGAGAAAAAAAAAAAATCCTAATTGATAAATAAATATAAAAAAATATACACATATGTGGGCTGTAAAATTAAAACAAGTAGAAATTTTCAGTCAAATGTTCAGAATAAAAATAAATAATTTAAATTTGGAAAAATTCATTTAAATAAAATAATGTATTTAATTTTTGTTGTCTTCATTTTATTTTTCTTTCTTTATTATTATTTTATCTTTTAGAAAGGATGTTTCTTTCCAAAGTAATCATCGTATTTAGGGATCCTTACAAGTGTGAAAACCCCTGATTTAGACCGATTCAATACCATTTGTGACTCTGGAGCAGTCTTGAGTCTCTGGGGTATATTTGTAGCTATCGCCAAAAATACAATGAATGGGTCAAAATTATTAGAATATTAAGTGAAGATCATCTTCCATGAAGATATTTTGTATCTAATATAATAAGATATATTATATCTCCTACCGTAAATATATCAAAACTTCATTTTTGATTAGTAATATGCGTTGCTAAGAACCTCATCGGAACAATAATGTATAAGTCTCAATTTCAAAATTCGCACCCTTATGATTGGTTTTGTTGTCCGGGGTCACATATTCATGTATATTAGTTATAGATGTTGACTTGTATATTACTTAGAATGAAATTCAGTATGTTAAGCTGTGACTCTTCATCAAAATGCCATTTTGAATGAATGCATGCTTCAATGTTTCAGCAAATGCAAGGGTGCGTTTACCTGTAGCTCATCTATTCGGAGCAGTCGACAGTCTTGCAGCAGTGAGGACGGGTCAGAGTCAGTGGGAGCTGCGCTCTGGCTGCTCACGCTGCTCGACGTCCCTGGAAATTTTACAGCAACATATGCACCATCGACTTTTAGCACCTTGAGTTCAAAAGAGAGAGCTGTTGCAAATGAGGTGTCATAGCAAAGCATCACACTCAGACCAGAGACAAAACACAGACAGGAACATCACACGTCAAGAAAAACAGTATGCTTGCATTAAAAACAATTCTTGAGGTTGCATAAATGCAGACAATAAATGCAAAAACAGTGGAGAAAATACGCTTGTGGTTTGGATCGACGTGCACGCCAGCACCCACCTTTCCCACAGGGACGTTTTTAACATCCTCCACGAAAACGACCTCTCGTAGAGGCCACTGCTCCTCATTGACTTTCTCCTCCTCCTTTGGAGCCGGCGTTGAGCGCCTACGCTCTGTAGCACAGCAGGTAATCGGTTAGCAAGGGCAAAACACTGCAGCCAACTAGCTTTTGGTTTCTCATCAATGTTTAAACAGTTCAAACTACTTATTTAATGCCACGCCAACTTCCTTGGCCATTTTCATGACGAGTAACAAATGAAATACACTTAGGCTACATTTAATCATATAGCTGATGCTTTTATCCAAAAAGAAGCAATCAAAACCAACAAGAGAGCAAAGATATCTAAGTGTTGTGATAAATCTCGGTTAATCTAATGCAGCACACATAGCAAGGTTTCATATTTATAGAAAAAAGAAAACCGATAGAGAACGCTGGTATGCATAAGTAATATAAAAACCTATTCATAAAATAAACAAATTTCTTCAAGGGTGTTTGCAGAGTAATATAATTTCTAAGAGAGTTTAAAGCAGCAGCGTTTAATAAAATGCGTTTTAAAGATGTGAGGAAGAGCATGATTCGGACTTCACGTGCAAACAAACCGAATCAAATGCAACATGCAGCCAATAGGGCAAGTAAATATTGCATTTATGTGGAAAAATGTGTGCAATTACAGTAGAAATGCACACACTGCAAAAAAAAAAAAATACAAAAATTAAACCTTTTTTTTTAAACTCAGAAAGCACTTAATTTCTTACTAAGAAAGCACTTTTTTTTTAATAATCAGCAAGTGACATTGAATTAAACATGCAATTTTGAGGTAAAAACACCGAAACAGTATTTTCTTAACATGGTTAACTTTGCAATTTCTGAGTGAAAATTCTTCCTACATCAAATCTTCAGATCAATATAAACCCTGTACAACAACGGTCATGCTTAAGTCATTTTACAGTAAAATACTGTTAAAACGACGGTTTTTGGAAGTGAAAAAGAAAGTCATTTTATAACAAAGTAAAAATTCCCTGCACGACGCTTCATATATTTAATGTTTTTTCGTTGAAATAACGGTTTCTTCTTAGTTTTTTCTTATCAGTTGTGTACACTAAGGTTTTATCTTACACCTAATGTTGTTAAATGAATGTTTACTGCTTTATTTCAGTGTCATGTGTGTTACCATGATGGTGTTTTTTTATTATGCATTTAAGTCAAGTCTGTAAACAGTGCAGTGCACGTACTGTAGGGCAGAGAAGCGCTGCTGGCGATGGAGGAAGTGTCACTGCATGTGGACGCCGGTGAGGGCGGAGGGCCCATTTCAGTCTTCACCAGCTCTGGCTTGCTCTCCGTCCTGATGGCAAGCACAACCAATAGCACATTATTTTTAGCTTAAATACCTCCGTGCATGTGTTTGGTGACAGAAACAGTGTCTTCTTACTTGGTCTCCTGTGTCTTGGTGTTCTTCTCCATGTTCTTCATGCTCTCGGGTGAGCGGAGCTGGAAGCGGCAGCTGTCGTTCATGTTCCACACTGACTCCAACAGGACACCCACTTTTGGGATCCCAGCGTTTACAGAGAAGGCCACGGCTCCGGCGTGATACAGAGGGTTGTTCCTCAGGCACACCTATGGGGAAACACGACGTCATCACTGTAATCCTCAACGGAGGCAAAAATACATCATGCTTTTTATAAGCCACAATCACTTATCACAGTTCTGTTCGTTCTTAAGACTATTTTGCATGTTTGCGAACGGTGCCAAACTAACTGCGCTAATCAAATTAGTCAAATTTGGGGTAGGTGATTTGATCAACACCCTGAATATAAAAACAATAAAAATCTAAAATATAACAAAAATCACAATAATGATCGAAAAAAAAAACAGCTAATTTTGTGTTATTAAAAAGATCAAAAACACAAATTAAAAATAGCATGCATTTTTTTCAATTTCAAAACCAATTCTTATTAAACTTTGGTTTTACTCAAACAAAAATTAGCTTACCTTTTATTCTTGGCATATTAAAGCTATAATCAATAAACTCATAGCTTTCAAGTAAGAAATACACAACAGTCTTTACTGTATGATTTAAGTACACAACAATTGTTATTAAAGCTACTAAAGTTATTCAGTAAAGAGCAATTAGTGATTTTCTTTTGAAAGGAGAAAGTCATATACACCTGAGATGGCTAGTATGGTGTTATTTTCCTTTTTGGGGTAAGACTGAAAGCACTGATTTCTTTCCCAACTGTTTACATTCGATTAAGACGAAACCGACTGCGTTTATGAGAATACTTGGCAAGATGGGCCACATTTTGTGTGTATCTGGCCATTCAAGTGCAATCACCTTAATGTATAGCAACATCACCCATCCATAATCATCATAAAAAAGGACAAGTCAACAACTATAGCACGTTCCTCACCTGAGTTCCTACTATGATGTTGGGAATAGAAGAGATGCCTGCACTGGACTTTGGCTTCTTGTTCTTGGCTCTAGCCTTTTCAAGCATCTTTTTACGCTGACTAAAAGGCACAACACCCCTAGAGGAAAAAGACACTCAGAATTAATTCGCATATCACAAGCACAGCAGCTGAAATGATCAAACACGCTCAGGTCTGCTCACCACCAGTAAAGACTGCTCTCCAGCTGGGCGCAGGTGTACAGGGCACAACAGTGCAGAGAGATGATACGCTCTCCCTGCAGCTCCGGGAACATTTGTGCACCATGTTCTAGTTTAGCAGCAACAGTGCTCAGAGTTTCATCCACCCATGTTGCCACCTACACAATACAAGTTAATGTAAATTTGACTTTGTTTTTTGGTACTAGAGCGTGCATCACTCATCTTATTGTATCCGCACACTCCTTCCTAAGATTCGTTTCTCACTCACTCACATGTAAATAAAAAAAAAAAAGATGCTTTCTTACCTTGTTGCTTTCGGTGGCCACAGTGGCTCGGATACTGTTGGCAGACAGGTGGGTGATCTTTTCATTGGTCAAGCCCAGGAAAGGGACACGAGGGTGATGAATAGAAGAATTCTGCGAAAACGCAAATTTATGATATTCAATTCAATCAATCAAAGTGACAGGAATTCCTTGTCTGATGTGTATTGCAAATCTTACTTGTGCGTTTCTGTAAGGTTCGGACTCATTCCACTTCCACTGGTACAGTTCACCTTTGGTACTGATGGCAATCATCTCCGAGTACAAAGCCCCAATGCTGACAAACTTTGTGACATGGTCCTAAAGGATCACACGACAAGGGATAAACAGCAACTCCGCAACTATACAAATATGATTCATCATATAATTTAACCCAAGGAAATTGGAGGCTAATAATCAAGTGTTACCAGAAGAGACTGGCCATCAAGTCAAAAAGGTCAAATAAGGATGTGCAAAATTAAAAGAAAGTCAATAATTAAAAACAATCATTATTAGAGAACGCAATCTGATATTAGTTTCTGAAACTGGTTTACAAGAGTTGAAATTCGACTGAATTACTCTAAAAATCAGGGTTTTGATTGTTGATTAAAAAAATAAATAATAATAAGTTTGTTACTTGAAATAAAATAACTAACAAATAAACTAGAATTAAATAATTATTTTATTTCACCTAGATGCCAAAACAATATCTCATTTTAATTTAGTTCATTTATAAAATATTAAAATACAAAATGTATTTTTTATATAAATACAAAATATTAAAAACCTAATTATTTTTCAATTAAAATAATCTGATACACAAATGAACAAGTTATGCCATTGAACATGTGAAACTGCACTAATCTTGCAAATAAAAAGCCAAATATATAAAATAAAAAATACAAAAATAACTTTTCCTTGACGTCCAGTTAAGAGAATCTAAACAGGTTTTATAGTAATCACATAACAACAAAATGGATGTTGCACACACCACACTGACTGACAATAATACAAACAATATTTTAAAGCAAAACCGCTCTACTATTTCTTTTAAAGAAAGAAAACATTACACCAAACTACTTTTACTCTTTTAATGAGACTTCACAAAAAATAAATAAATAAACAATGCAGAGAACATGTTCATCATCTTTGACCCTTAAAGGGATGGTTCACCCAAAAATGTTGCTCCAAACCTGTATGCATTGTTTTCTTCTGCCGAACTGAATTGCAATGGTAAACGAATGTTTGTTTACCAACGTTCTTCAAAATATCTTCTTTACACTCCCAGAAGAAAGAAAGAAATACTTAGGTCTGAAACTAAATGACTATTGAATAGACATTTTTGGGTGAACTATGCCTTTAATTGTGTCAAGGCTTTAAGGCTTAAATGCCCACCTTTTCAGGCCACCACTGGAGCTCTTCGCCCAGAGAGACGGGGCTCTGCAGCGGCACGCTCTTCTTGTCAAGGCTGGGCTCTCCCTCGCGGCTGGTGGATCCACGCTCCGCATCGAAGGAGGCTCCATCCAGCCACCTCCTCTCACGCAGCCTCAGGACCGACTCCCGCTCGCGCAGCAGCTCAGAGTCTCGCTCTAGGGGGAGAAGGAGAACTGGTATGCAATGGGGTCACACCAGTGGGATAACAGTAAGCCACTCTCTGGGAAAGACCCTCGGAAAATATTGAGATTGTAAAAAATAAAAATATTGCATTTACTTCAGTCTAATTCTGCTGTATTTCTGTGACAACAACCACCTAAAACAACGGACCATTATGCCGCAAGTACGACAATGTGGGTGAAAAGGATCCATGACCATTTGTGACCCTGGAGCACCAAACCAGTCATTAGTGTACAGTGAGACTTATGCATCATCTGAAAGCTGAATAAATAATCTTTCCATTGATGTATGGTTCGTTATGATCGGACAATATTTGGCTGAGATGCAACTGTTTGAAAACCTTGAATCTGAGGGTGCAAAAAAAAAAAAAAAAAAAAACCTAAATATCTTTAAAGTTGTTCAAATGAATTCCTAGCAAATGCATATTACTAATCAAAAATTAAGTTTTGATACATTTACTAAATATCTTCATGGAACATGATCTTTAGTTGATATCCTAATGATTTTTGGCATAAATGAATAATTGATCATTCTGACCCATACATTGTTTTTTTTTTGGTTGTTGCTACAAACACACCCCAGAGACTTAAGACTGTCTTTTGTGCTCAAGGGTCACATTTAGATAATGATCCATATTTGTTTAAAGAAAGTAAAACAAGGCTTCATATGGACGCTGTACAGGCTGGCTTTGTCAGTTGGTGGGTGGCATTAGCAGCGGAAACATCTTGTTGACGGGGATGTCCAGCATGTATGGGTATAAACTGCAGGGTCTTATGGGTAACTGTCAGCACTGCAGGGCCTTTCGCAGAGAGCTCACTAAAGAAAACGATGACTAAGACCATGCAGGACAACTGGACACGCTCTCAAGACACAGATGCTCACACACACACACAACACAAACATGCAGCAAGGCATCTTGAAGTATTTGATAACCAGAGGCTGATCGTAAAGAACAGTGGCTGGTTTATGAACAAATAATTTAGAAAAGAATAAATTGCATGTGATTAAAAAAAAAAATACACTGCAGGACCTGACCCAAACTTGTTATTACAATAGCATTTTCCTCATATTTCATATCTGCATGAATGTGTTGCGAGTTGTGACTTTACATTTTAAAAATACAGTGGTAACGCAGTGGTTGTGGTACAAGCACTTCCAGAAATCTTGCTGAATGTCTTCCTGACTCTATGAGTGTATTCAAGCCAGACTGTGTTTTAGCTTTTACCTCGTGAAGAGCCGAGACGAGACAATGAAGAGCGTCGGAAAGATGGGTAGCCGAAGTAGCTGATGTCCTCAGAGAACATAGCATCTGCGTCAATGATCACGCTGGGGTGTGCGGAGTGAATGTCCGCGTCTAGCAGTGACATCAAGTCTTCTGTGGAAGTATAAAAGGCATTATCAGAAAGGTTTGTTAAAATGTCACAGTCTTGAGCGTCATTACCTTGGACCCATGTTCTGTGTCTGTTTACCTCCAGGTAGGTAGGACTCGCTGGCCGTGTCGTCTCCATCATCGCCGTCCTCGTCGTCTCTGCTCAGCAGATTGTTCACAGCCAAGTTAACATCAAGGTTTGTTCGCTGCAGCTCTCGAATGATGACACTCCTGGACTTTCCCTGAAGAACCACCTGGGCCTGATTTGGGAAGCAAAACCAATCAGCTGGAAATTACACAGCAGGTTTTTCCCGTCACATCACCCCAAAATTTTATAAATAAATTAATGTTAATATGCAGAATTAATCTTTTATATCATTTATTTATTTTTTATAATTGCATAAAGCATAATTTTATTCCTTGCATTTTATTAAAAAACTACCTTTAGTTATTAATAAATATAAATGCATGCTAGAAAAATTTAAAATAAGGTTTTAAATCCAAGTAGAATATTTTACTTTAAACTGTAAGTCATGTTTCTAAAATTTCAATAATGCAGTAATGTAGAATTTATTTTTCGCACAGAGTATTTAGATGTCAAACCTTTACCCACAATGTTTAGTATGCATTTATATTTGTTAACAAAAATATTTTTCAATACACTTGTTGGTAACACTTTAGAATAAGGTTCCATTAGTTAATGTTAGTTAACATGAACTAAGCAAGAACAATCACTCTACAGCATTTGTTATTCTTTAGTTAATGTTGATTTCAACATTTACAAATGCATTATTCAAATCAAAAGTTGTGCTTGTTAACATTAGATAATGCACTGTGAATTAACATGAACAACTATTTTCATTAACATTAACAAAGATTAATAAATAGAGTAATAAATGTATTGTTCATTGTTTGTTCATGTTAATACATTAACTAACGTTAACAAATGGATCCTTATCCTAAAGTGTTTAGGGCTGGGTATTGTTCAAAATCTTTCGATCCGGTGCCAATTTCGATACCTCAGTTTCGATACCGGTTCCTAACGATACTTTTTTCGATACCATATGTTTTAAAATCCATTTCAACATCAACACAAATACACAACTTTTATTTTTCACCTTAATTAAAACAAATTCTGGTAAAACTTCACACTCAGGATAACTATTAATACAACTGGTTGTGCTTTTTGGAGGGATGCGCCATTCAGGGGCGGACTGGGACCAAAAAGTTGCCCTGGACTTTCTGGCCCACAGCAGCCCACCACATCATAACGCAAACGCCCCTGTTTTGATGTCGTTTATTAATTTAATATTTAAGTAAACAGTTTGGGGATTTTAACCAATAGGGCAACTGATACTCCGTTTAAAAAAAAAAAAAAAAAAAGACCAGCAGTTGTTCATTTAGCGACTCTCATCAAGACACAAACATTCTGCTAGAACTCACACTTTGCATTCAGTTAGCAGATCCATACGAATCATGCATGAAATAGAAGTTTATAAACTCGAACGATAGCTTTATGTGCTTTACAGATGAACTTGAAGTCTTTATTCATTCAAGATGTTCAATAATAGATCATCTTTGGCTCGGTAATACAAGTTCCTGATCCGATTAGTAAACCGATGATTCTTTTGAGTCAATCTTTTAAAATAATAATTTATTTTGTTTAACGAAACCAGTGTTTCACAAACTGGATAGATCTGAGGTGCAGGGCTCGCAAAATCGCTATCCTGACGTCCCGGGGCTATTGTGTTTTCCAGTCCGATGGGCTATCGTGATGTAAAATTCCTAACTTGCTTCGCGTTGTTCACTCGCTTGAAGGGGTGAAACGGATCATAGCTGATCGTTTGCATTTATTTCTAAATATTGCTGATTCAAGCGTTTTAAACAATTCGCGTTCGGAGCTTGCGCGCTCTCATTCAAAGCACGCGCTGCAAGCAGCATTTCAGACAATGCGCGTACAGAGAATGAATTCATCTTTTGCGTATCCTAACTTCTGAAATGAACAAATACACACACAATTATATCAAAATAATTGTCTCTGCAAGTATTCTTGTAAACACAGTCGGTTATGTTTTAAGTGAATGTATACAGTGGCCTGCTGCTCAGAGAAATTCGCTGTACCAGATAAATCTGTCTCTCTCTCTCTGTTTTTTAGACGACCTGAAAGGGGACGTTTCAAGATACGCAATGGAGTAGACCAAACTAAACAGGGAGGGAGGGCAAAACACTCATCCAAACAAATGCTTCATTAACACCGGCTTTGGTTGCAATACTCTTATCGCATATGTTGCACTTTGCTGACTCTGCATCCACTTTTATAAAGTGTAGCCACACTTTAGACCTCTTCGGCATTTTAAAATGGAAACGTTTTGAGAAAAACAACTACAGTGG
Source organism: Carassius carassius (assembly GCF_963082965.1). NCBI lineage: Eukaryota > Metazoa > Chordata > Actinopteri > Cypriniformes > Cyprinidae > Carassius > Carassius carassius. The sequence continues at coordinate 31,448,564 of NC_081778.1, forward strand.
TGTTGTGTGACTGCGAGTATCTTCAGAAATCCTCCTCGTCACGTGGTGGTGGACAGCCAATCACAGCGAATTTAGGTCCTTAATGCACGTATGCTACAAGCTCACACAGACACAGCCGCTTGGCCAAAAAAAAAAAAAAAATACACGGCTGCTTGGCTTTTGGAACCGAAATTTGGCACCGAAAGATAAATAATTTTTCAATACTCATAGTATCTAAGTTTTTCGTTCGATACCATAAAGGCATCGAAGTTCGGTACCCAGCCCTAAAAGTGTTACCCACTTGTTTTATTATATCCTATTTTTATATTATATACAAATATGATTATATTGTTTTATGTAATATAGTAGTATTTATATTTCAACATTTACACACACAATGTTTTGCATGCATTTGATACGTGAAACACTTAATACAATGCAAGCAATAAAATTTGCCTTCATCAAAATATTATTTAGCTGCTGAATGTCCAAAAATAATTATTTCAGCTTCTTTATTTTTGTCAAATTTTCTAAAGCCTAAAATGCTATGAGTTTCTCAATTGAGAATGAAGTTATTTTGTAAAAGTAGCATTCACAAATATGACATGTAACTTAAAAAGCAGACCTAAGGCAAGCACATCCAACCTTAACGGTAGAAATCAGGAATGTGGAAGAGGCCCATGAAGCGAGTTGTACCTGAGAGATGAGCTCCTCTGGGATGACGGAGGCTGGAATTACGGGCTGTGGCTGACTGCCCAGCAGACCAGAGCCTCGATCTCTGCCAGTGCGGATCACACGGGTCTGTCTGCGTGAATCACGGGCTGCTGTGGAGGATCGACCTGAAGATCCTCCTCCTCCTGCGGCTCCACCAGTGCCTCCACCACTCCCACTGCCTCCTCCTGCGCCTCCACCACTGCTGGCTCCGCCTCCACTGCTGCCTCCATTGACTCCTGAACTCCAGCGGCTCCTGTCAGACACAGCGACTGTCAGGATCAGTATACTGCCCACTTCTTCACCTCACATTTCCCTTCTTTTAATAGTGTCTCTAATTTGAACTTAAGTGCATGATTTAAATTAAAAAAAAAAAAAAAAAAGTTTAAGCTTAATTCTGTGAATCAGTTTAAAATTGATTTAATAATACATTTTTCCATTCATATATTTAAATGTTTTAGTAAACTGCGAGATAAACCGTGTGTGTGTGTAAACATGCTTTATTTTGCACACACATATACTATATATACACATATATATTTATATACATATATATACACGTGTGTGTGAGTGTGTGTGTGTGTGTGTGTGTATATACACTGTTGATAATTTCTTGAAAATTTTAGAAATTTTGCATTTTATTACAAACACAGATTTGTATAATATTATTATAAAAATACATATTATAAAAACAACTGTATAATATATAAACATGACTGTTTGTTACAATCTATTTTTATATTGGTTCATATTAAAAATTTTCAATATTTTAAATAAACACAGATTTATTTATTTTCATTTAAATACACACACAAACACTATTTTGGTATTATTATATGATACTATAATAGTAATTGAATCTAGTTAATAAAATTTTTTAGATACACTACACAGCTCTAATGAAATGTGTGTTTAATTTGTTCTTAGTAAACGAGCGTCTCCCACATAAAATAAATGCATGTTTTTGGAAATGGGCTTGTAGTGTGAATATTTTCAGGTGGGGATTTTAATGCATGCAAAAAAAAGAAAAACAGCAAAATCGTCTATAAAAAGGATTCTTATACCAAAGGCAGCACTGCATGTGTGCCTGCTGATGTTACCTGATGGCTGCATTTCTGATAGCCTTGGCACAACTTACCCAAGGGTGTTGCCTGCCAGTCTGCCCAGTGTGTCAGAACCAGACAGGAACCAGGGCGGATCACTAGTCCTGCCTGGCCTGGAGCTCCTTCCTGCCCCTGAGACACTGCTCAACTTTGAACTGGAAACAAAAGATGGGAGATCAGTTACAAACCTATAGTCCCACATGTGGGACCATCACAGAGCCAATCGGCCTCTTATACCATGGGGCGACTAACATTGGCAACACCCTTGGGAATCAGAACGGACTGCAGCTCATTCCTCAGGCAAGAGCTGAAGGAAAGGCTGACAGGGAACTGCTAAAGATTTCCCCTAAATCATGTGCCATCGTGCCCGCTAAATATTTTGGACATAAACAAACACTGTGCATTGCTTGCAATTCAGAAAAGGAGATTTGCACTGTTGGCTTCAATCCCAAAAACAAATAGAAGCATTGGGCCCCTTGCTCAGTTCAAGCAGAAACGCACAAACAAACCACTTCAAAGCGGTCATCGTGAGCATAAGAGGTTGTTTTTGCTGTTTATATTCAATAAATGCTCATTTCATACTCCGAAGCATTTGCAATATATTTTTGTGTCTACAATTCATTTCCTGTACCACCAAATATCGAAATATCTATAAGCTGGTAATGTTACATGATTGCATGTGTATTTTGGTTTTTCACCACTTCAGTACTAAAACAGCATTGCTGATAAAACCTGACGAAAAAAGCGGGCCACACCTTTATAAAACGTTCTGCGTTGCTTTTATACGAACCACTTCATTAAATTACCATCACTAAAAATATAATACAAGTGCATTTTTTCCATGCAACTGTAAGGATACATCTATGCAATAATTACTGCATCATATACAGTGTTCATATTTGAGTCTTTATGCTATTCTAACATAAAAAAAAAATGTCTGTTAGAATAGCAAAAACGTGCATTGCTAAGTATGATTTCAGACCAAATCCCACAAAACGACCTCTAATCATACAAGGTGAAAAGTCAGCACACTTTAAACAGAATTAACATAAACCCAGAGCAGTCATAACCAGAAGAGGCAGATCTAGAGTTATCTTGCATGCCAGCTCATACATGCATTTTCCATGCATCTATCAGGGATATTAATTTCTCACCCATCATTGCCATCGGGCTTGCCGAGCTCCAGTCGGTCGGGCTGGACAGCAAAGCTTATCCTGCAGATACGTCCATCCTGAAACAAAAGAACATGTCATTTCTGCATTGCTCTTTGTTAATTAGACAAAAAAGTTCATTATATATTAATTCTTGTGTCTACTAACATATGCTTTTCCCCAATGCAACACAAAAGCAGAAATAGAAAATGTGCATTGTATTTTTATATACAACAGTTCATAGTGAACCTGATAAACCTAATAAAGGTCCTTCTAAAGCTAGAGAAACAGTCACGGTGAACTTCAGTTTTTATGGCAATTACACTGAATTCAATAAAAGTCACTTTGGATAAAAAGGTCTGCCAAAAGCATAAATGTAATGGATGACCCAAAAAAAAAAAAAAAAAAAAAATCCTGAAGCAATGCATGATATAAAGTAACAGTGCTGCATAATAAATGTTACCTCAAGGAGAAATCCAGCATGATTTGGTCCAACCACACACTGCTTAAGTTTGGCCTGCTCCAATGGAATAAGGTGTGGATGACTGGCGTGTGGACAGAGAAATGTTAGCCGAGTGTTTTCACAAAACTCAATACTTCACTGATGTGGAAAGTGCTCTAAAACCACTGGGCTTAAAATGCAAATGCTTGGTAAAACATACCTGTTACAGTTGTATTTGTTGAGCTTTTCTGACACTTCACGGAGCCTATAAGAAACAAAGGCATGTGATGCATTGGTCTCACAAAACACTCAACGTTCACAGAAAGTAAGATTAATCAGCTTCTAAAATAATAATGTTCTTGCTACATTATCAAAGGCACAGCTGAATGTAGAGAGTCATTATTTATATTGGCTTGAGCAATGGCTTCCACCTTAGCAGGATAAAATCAACCAATTCCTGTCATGTTTTAAACAGTAGTTTAATATATACCCATAATGCATTTGGAAAATGCAATTTCAAAAACAGAACTGAATCCATCCAAATACTGGATGTTCAAGTTTAAGTCCACAAACAAATGACTCCCAAGTCATCAACATTTGTAATGTTTTTTCACTTAATGTAATGATTTTAGAATTTATCATCAAATTAAATTGTTTATTTGCTAAATCCATTATCGAGGATTCCGACTGGAAAAATAATGTTAAAAAAAAAAAAAAATTTTCCCACTAATGCATAATTTCACATCAGAGGGTCTTTATTAACAGTAAATCTTTATTCTTGAGTAAATCATGGGCTAATTTTCATTTTTGGGTGAACTATCTCTTTAAAATAGGTAAAAACAAAGCATATTTGTGCAGAGTCCAATAAGAATTTTGATCAATGCATCCCTTGTAAATAGTCACGCCTTGAAAGAGAAGTTTATGAGGATACAATAATCATAAAACTCAAGTAATAATAAAATAAGATGAAATGTAGTATGAGCCACAGTGAAAGGAGAAAAAATGGACAAAGGCTCTGCTGGAAATCTTCTGTCTATTACAAATGTTTTTGATATTCCACCCTTAAGACAAACTATAAACCAATGACTCTGTATGAAAATAAAGAGATTTAAGTCAAAACAGTCAGACATAAAAACAAATGCATATTAATTTCCACCAGGAAACCTTGGGTGTGAGTGCACCATGGACAGAGAACACACTTTGAAGGCCATGTGGTGTGGATAGGAGTAGATGCAGATTTATGAAGAAAGACGTTAGCTTATAGCAGGGTGCAAACGGGTCCAAATTGACTGAAGAAAAAAAGATTTCTCTCAGATGTTGGCCAACTTTAGTCCTTCAAGCTCTCCTTGGACAAAAAGTGTGTCATAAACCAGCTGTAAAACTGTAAAAATGGATGCATACCAAAACCTAGTTTACCTAGTCTTTAATGGGACTTTTATTTTGACGGGTTGGCGTACCTTTACAGTTCTGTGTATGTGATGTGATGCTAGTGTTACTCAAATCAAACGGTCAAATGCTCGTGAAGTGACTGTCAGAGCAGTTCTGGAGATGTTGTTCATGTGTTTACGTCTTTATTGAGTGAGAGGAAAGACGCTGAAATCACCGGAGCGTCACGCTTTAATTATAATCCTCTTTAATTATAAAAAAAAGTTAAAATATTAATGGTATTATAATGTTATACTGAAACAATTGAAAAACCCTTAAGATAACATGTAGAAAGAAAAATATCAATCTTAAGCGTGTAGAGTAACACAAATGGACTTTGAACGATAACTTAATTGTATAATTGTGGCATCCATAATTGTAATCACGATTAGAAATTTGATTAATTGTGAAGTCCTATTGCACAGCATATTATACTGGCATAATTGGGCATAAAGCATAAAATATTGCCAAAGCAACTATACACATGCACAAACAAGTTTTTCAATGCATGCATGTTATGATACAGACTAAAAAGCCCAAGATCAGCGACATCGTACTGAAATGCGCACAAGATAATATCCTTGCACCGCAGCAGTCTAAGCAACTGAGATCATGCTGAATCTAGTATGAAGGGGACACGTGTGCAAAAAGGGCTCTTGTTTCCTGTCAGTGCAGCAGAAAAGCCTTCAAGTCAAGGCTCATTGCAGGACAAATCAGTGGACAATGAAGGATGGAGGTCTCCATGTACACGCTGAAATGTTAATGACTAGTGCAAGTATATAAATCAGTAAGGGGATGACAAATAGTAATGGACAACCTAGCCATAATGGTGAGAAATGCAATAACATGATAATGTGTTGGACAATAAGTGTCCGAACAAAATGCCTCAAAATTGGATTTAGTCTTGGTGCAAGGCATGTTTTTTTCCTTTGTTGGAAATTATTACCTTTTGTTGCATAGTGACTGAAACACTTTTCACAACACATTTTAGTTTTATAATGCATCATTTCCATGAAGTGTTTGTTATCTGTACTATTAATTGGCTGAATGGAACTATTTATACTAAAGAACAGTACTAAAAAAAATATATATATATATTTTCTCACAAAAAAAAGGCTTGATGGTGAAGTTGTTAATACACAAGTATTGTAATTTTAACAAAAATAACAAATATACTCATGAAAACAGATTCATTGAGGACTATTGCAACAATAAACTAGATGTATGATATTATTAAATTATAGACTTATTTTAATTTACAGTGCAGTTGCATTATAGTATATATATTGCATTATCTTTGGCATAATATTAACTACAATTATTATTATTATTATTACTATTTTCAAGCAGTTTGTTTTCCTAAAAACACCAGTGTGAATGCAGAACACCATAACAACCAAAAAAAATTAATTCCAATTTAAGTCCAGGCACGAGTCAATGCAAGTTTTTACCTCCTCTTTTTCTTTTCCGTTTGGTAATAGAAAAGGGATTGCAGCTCTTAATTTTAACCTCTCAAAATGTAGATTTAATTTTAAAATGCTCAAGACTTCCCCTAGACCCACCCACCATAGTCTTACAAAATCTGGTGTGAAAACACAATTTTTTAATATTAAACATTAGATATGTATATTAATTTTAGGATGATTTATCGCTTTCTTTTATGGTTAGTTATGCATGAAGCTGCTCTCACAGCAACTGGGCAATAAATGTACAAAACTGAAGACTCTAAAATATAATTCATGACTGAAAACATTTTGTAACATGATTTTGATGTACAACTTCCATGGTAATGCAATGTTTGAATTTAAAATGGATTTCAAAAGGATGAATTTCGAGATTTTAAACTTTTCAAGTGAAATAAAGTTTCTGATGATTTCTAAAGTGTGATAGAGAAAAGGGCAACAAAGACGACTTTTTTTTTTTTTGACAAAGGTCAGAACTGCTGTTATGATGTAGGTTTAAGAGGTGCACTCTTGCCATAAATTAATCTATTATTTTTCCTATATAATTTTTAACAAAAAAGATCGGTAAAATATCTATTTATATATATTTATCTATTTCTAATATCTATTTTTATATCTACATTTTCAACCATATATAATTTGTCATGATTAGATTAGGATTGAATTGTAATATAGTGAAGTAAACGTAGAAGGCCCACGGAGGGCCAGTTGGCAGTTAACAGGTTAAACAGATGAGCTAGCGCAGTGCTAACGGCTAACCGGCTAGCCTGAGGGGATTTTTATTCATCAATTATCTTCGCGTTGAATCGGCGTATCATAAAAAAACACGAGTTAAATATAATAACTAAATCGTATACTTGAAATAAAAGTCAATGTGTGGTGTGTAAAAGCTTTAATTTATCGCATTTCCCTCTCTTTTCGGCTCCCCATCCCCCAACCCGCATTGTGTCTCCAGTCAGACGGGCCTCGGTATTTTTAGACCCGTATGTTTAACATTGAGCAGCTGTAAAATACTCTAAATGTTTTATTAACGACCTCTGAATGCACTTCAAGCTCAAAACAAATTGCAAACCGCTTCTTTCTCACAAATACCTGTCATTTAGCTGCTCTTCGGTCCCGGGTAACGGGTGAACCACGAAGTGAATGGACGTCATCGGTTAAATTATTCCGAGGGGGGCTTTTCTCTCGTCTTCACTGGTCTGGTTTAAAAATGTGTGTTTTCTTTGCCGGAAGACACCGAGGAGCTGAAATGCACAACCTCTTTATCCACAAGCCGCCATCTTAACTCTGTTTAAGCGTCTTTGGGTCTGTTGGGGAGGATGCAAGTGAGACGATGACGCTGATTGGTCGAGAGCGAGTATGTGTCAGCGAAGCGGATTGGCTGGGAGGGATAAAGGGGCGGGTCTCACGAGTCGCCTTCCATGTGTTGTGTGTGTCATTGTAGTAAATACACGGCTGTTGTTGCAGCATTAATATCTGCGCTCAGTCCTGATACAAAGCTCTTCAATGGCTGATTTACAGTTCTAGTTGATATAAAGCCCATGCTTGAGTTGTCAGGCATCTCATATTTCTGAGGGAAAAACATCTAGTACTGGATTTAGCTTCTTAGACATGATGCTTTGCGGCGCATAGGAATAAAGCAATGACGTCATGCCTTTCCCACCTGTAACTGTACATTGCATAAAGAAATGATATTCATCGAGAAATGCTTTATAGGTGCAGGTAAATGCCCTGATGCTAATAATATTGGCAAATTAAGATCAGTTGAACCTTTCTTAATTCAAGATAATGTCTCTTCTGCTGCTCTAATGTAAATATTGCATGGAACTGCACCTGAGTATTGTATAAGCCACGATTAATAATGATGTACATGCTCTTCACATTGCATTTTCACTAGTGCACTAAAAACAACATAGGCCTAAGATAAATGCATTTGAACTGCATTTAAAATTGCCATCCATTTTAAATTACACAGTTTTACCATGAACAGACTTATGCACATTTGTCAGTAATACATGAGTGATTTCTCATAAAAAATTAATAATAATGCCATAGTTTTTTATTAACTATTTGCATATGTTTATATAATCATATTTTTTAATGCATTCATTCAAATGGCTTAGAATCAGAAAAAATGTTAATTGTGAAAGCAATTGAAATTATTTTAGTTAAAAAAAAGTTTTAACATTACAAATATGTATGGAACAAGCAATATTCAATTGTTTCAAATCTATTCATGCTAAATATATAAACCTGGTTATTGTGCATTTAATTATCATTATTATTTATTTATTTATTTGAGTGTATCATACTTTTGGCCCACTCACTGTATGTACACATACATTCTGTAGAGTGATATTCGGTAGCAATCAATTCAAAATCTCTTAATTTTGATCATATTTCATAAAACACCAAATGATTATTTTTATATAATACAAAGTTAGACCATTCTCTTTGCATAAATTGCATTCTCTAGGGTAATTGTGCATATAATGCCCAGAAGGGGGCAGGTTTTGCCTTCTATATGACATTTGCCTGATGCCTCACTGTTCAGCCATCAAAATAGTTCAGCTGTTTGGACTCTCATTCTGACGGCACCCATTCACTACAGAGCAAGTGATGCAAATCTGGCGAAACTGTATGTGTTATCCCCCCTTTAAATGAAGAAAATCTAGTCAGCAGCAACTCTAGTTTTATTCCAGTCTTCTGTCTCTAGACTTCTGTCCTGTGTAGAGGACGTTATATTTCAGTGGATCTCTCTGAGTGTTAAATCCTGTACAGAGCACATTCAGGGCTTTTTAGAGATATCGACTGTTTGGAGGTTTGATCATAAACACACTTTCTCCTTGGTCTTTAAACACTGACTGATATGCAATAATCAAATTCAGCACTCTTAGGGAAATATGATGATATTTTGTAATTATCATTTATTTGACTTTGATACAGGGCGTAATTTTTATACATGTCTTGTGTAGAGGACACCAAGGCAAAGGGCTGTTAATATGTCACATATTGTACATTTATTATCTGGACACATTCATGGTCAATCAGTCTTTGTGGAAAAGGGAAGATGAAATTACAACAGACCAAGTGTCTTTTCCTTATTTTGTAAAGCTATAATCAAGGTTGTAGTTTACATACAAATGTTCATTAACATGCATCGTCCCTGTCAAATAAATAAACAACGGATAAATGTATTATTATGAAACGCAGTTTATCAACTGCAAGCCGTTCTATTCGCCGCGGGAGTTTCACTCGCTCATTCTGGTTAGTGTTTACATTCCTCCTCAAGCGCACGTGAGCTCAGCTTTACAGAAACTCGCTGATCAGATCACAGACACAGAACAACAACACCCGGACTCTGTTTTAATCATTCTTGGGGACTTTAATAAAGCCAATCTCTCCCGTGAACTGCCAAAATACGGACAGCATGTTACCTGCCCCACCAGAGACAGTAATATACTGGATCACTGTTACACCACAATAAAGGATGCATATCACTCTGTTCCACGAGCAGCTTTGGGACGTTCTGATCACTGTCTGGTTCATCTTATACCGACCTACAAGCAGAAACTTAAATCTGCTAAACCTGTATTAAGGACTGTGAAGAGATGGACCAGCGAAACAGAGCAGGATTTACAATCTTGTTTTGACATCACAGACTGGAGCGTTTTTGAAGCTGCTACCACCGATCTGGACGAACTCACAGAGACCGTAACATCCTATATTAGTTTCTGTGAGGATATATGCATTCCTACCAGGACTTATTTAACATTCAACAATGATAAGCCATGGTTTACAGTAAAACTCAGACACCTTCGTCAGGCCAAAGAGGATGCCTACAGAAATGGGGACAGGGTCTTGTACAATCAGGCAAGGAACACACTGAACAAAGAGATTAGAGCGGCTAAAAAGACCTATGCTAAAAAGTTGGAAGACCAATTTACTTCCAACGACTCTACTTCAGTTTGGAGAGGACTGAGAGCCATCACAAACTACAAGACACCATCCCCTTGCACTGAGGCTAATCAACGACTTGCTAACGACCTGAATGAGTTTTATTGTAGATTTGAAACCCCCAACACCCACTCTGACCATCTCCCTACACAACCATTAACACCTCCTGCAATCCCCCTCTCCATACCTCCTGCTCTTCAAATCTATGAAGATGATGTGCGCCAGGTCTTCAAGAAAAACAAAAGAAGAAAAGCACCAGGCTCAGATGGCGTTACACCAGCCTGTCTGAAAATCTGTGCTGACCAGCTGGCCCCCATCTTTTCACAGATCTTCAACAGATCTCTGGAGTTGTGTGAAGTGCCTTCCTGCTTCAAATGCTCCACCATAATCCCCATTCCAAAGAAACCCAAGATAACAGGACTTAACGACTACAGACCTGTGGCTCTAACGTCTGTCGTCATGAAGTCGTTTGAAAAACTGGTTCTGGCTTATCTGAAGGACATCACTGGACCCTTACTAGACCCCCTGCAGTTTGCGTACCGAGCAAACAGGTCCGTGGATGATGCAATCAACATGGCATTGCACTTCATCCTGCAACATCTGGACAAAACAGGGACTTATGTGAGGATCCTGTTTGTAGACTTTAGTTCAACACCATCATCCCAACAACCCTCCAGACCAAACTGACCCAGCTCTCTGTTCCTAGCTCTATCTGTCAGTGGATCACCAGCTTTCTGACAGATAGGCAACAGTTAGTGAGACTGGGGAAATTCATGTCAAACAGCTGCTCCACCAACACTGGTGCCCCTCAGGGATGTGTTCTCTCCCCTCTGCTCTTCTCCCTGTACACCAACGACTGCACCTCTAAAGACCCCTCTGTCAAGCTCCTGAAGTTTGCAGACGACACTACAGTCATCGGCCTCATCCAGGACGGTGACGAGTCTGCTTACAGACAAGAGGTTGAGCAGCTGGCTGTCTGGTGCAGTCTTAACAACCTGGAGCTGAACACGCTCAAAACAGTGGAGATGACTGTGGACTTTAGGAGAAACCCCCCTGCACTTTCCCCACTCACCATCATGAACAGCACTGTGGCTGCAGTGGAGTCATTCAGATTCCTGGGAACCACCATCTCTCAGGACCTGAAGTGGGACAATCACATTGGCTCCATTGTGAAAAAAGCCCAACAAAGGTTGTACTTCCTTCGCCAGCTGAGGAAGTTTAACCTGCCACAGGAGCTGCTGAAACAGTTCTACTCAGCCGTCATTGAGTCTGTACTGTGCACTTCAATTACTGTCTGGTTTGGTTCAGCTACAAAATCAGATATCAGAAGACTACAGAGAACTGTTCGGACTGCTGAAAGGATTATTGGTGCTCCCCTGCCCACCCTCCAAGAACTGTACACATCCAGAGTGAGGAAAAGGACTCAGAAAATCACTCTGGATCCCTCACATCCAAGTCACCCCATCTTTGAACTTTTGCCATCTGGCCGGCGCTTCAGAGCCGCAAATACAAGAACAGCAAGGCACAAGAATAGTTTCTTCCCCCAGGCAATCTACCTCATGAACAGTTAAATGTTTCCCACTTAAACGTATGCTTATGCAAAAATGTGCAATATCCTTATATTTATTTGTTACCCCTCCATCCTAGAACATTCCTTCATCTCACTCAATCCTATTCCATTATCATTTATAGCACAAATGTTTATACACTTATTTATTTGCCAATTTGTAATTCTCCTGTAATATATATATATTTTTTTTTTGTCTGTGTGTTGTTGTCTCTGTGTACTGGAAGCTTATGTCACTAAAACAAATTCCTTGTATGCGCAAGCATACTTGGCAATAAAGCTCTTTCTGATTCTGATTCTGATTCTGATTATATTTATTTATTGTGTTCATTGATTACAGGTAATATGAAGATTCTAGCTTTAATTAAATTAAATATCCGTGTCACGGTCAGTGTAGAAATACAGGCTGATGTTATTTTTAACCAAAACTTTGTTTAGAGAGTTAAAGAGTGACTTTCTGTAAACACGTCAGATTCTATTCTGGGAAGCATCTGGGGGTTTGAGTTTAGTGCACTTTGTGCTCAGATAAGAATCTGCAAACAGGAAAGATTCAGAGAGCTAAAAATAGCGGACAGCTTCAGGATGAAATGCACTTCTGACGCTTCTGATTGGTCAGTAAGATTGATTATTGTGCAACACTGAAAACAAAATTGTAACCTAAAAACAGTAACATCTAAACGAACTGGTCTTATTGAAATCAAATCAAAATATATATGATTTAGCATCACCAAATCAAACTAAATACATCCATTTATACCTAAACTTGTGTGTCAAATCATGTTATACAGTGCCAGCAAATGATATTTACGTACCTGTTTCACTCTATACCAATCTTTCTGTATCCTTAATAAAAAAAAAAACATCGTCAACATTTTATGTCCATGTTTTTCATTTATTTCGTAAATAGTCTTCTAATAAGTGTCTCTATTGAGTTTACAGTGATTTTACCCTTTAATAGGGAAGCACACTGAAAAAAGGTAACATCTAAAATAACTAGTTTTATTAAAGTCAAAATTATTATGTGACATCATCAACTAAACTATGCATCTGCTTACATCACTTGTTTCCGCATCTTCTTCTTCTTCTACTTGTTTTTGATCCAGAAATTCAGTGCTCTTTCAGAAGATGTGTAATAGCGCCTCCTAGTGTATAACAGCAAAATCACAGAAAGTTAAGCTTGTAATTGCAGGTTACGTTTACAGTGTGTAGCATTTATTTAATGCTTTTTAACATCTGTACACTTTGCTTAACTTGTTTGTGTGGTCATAACCTGTAAGATCACCAGTTCACCAAAGTAACTGAGGTTGAATCGTGTAAAGTGCATGAGCAAAATGTGGCCTTGGTGGGGTTTACACAAGCTCATGCACTCATACAAATCTAGGCCAAAGGTTGAGTGCAGGAATTCAGGCCTCAGATGAGCCGCTAATGCTGGAGAGGGAAGCCAGTGTCATTTAACAGTATCATAAAATATTATCAGGAACATGGTTTGAGCAGATCATGCTTCAGCAGAGAGAGAACTAACATCCCTGACAGACTGTCTGTTGGGTACAGTATTTTCCGGACTATAAGTCGCACTTTTTTTCATAGTTTGGCTGGTCCTACGACTTATAGTCAGGTGCGACTTATTTATCAAAATTAATTTGACATGAACCAAGAGAAATGAACTAAGAGAAACATTTCCGTCTACAGCCGCCAGAGGGCGCTCTATGCTGCTCAGTGCTCCTGTAGCCTACCCCTGAGCAGAGTACAGCGCCCTCTCGCGGCTGGAGACGGTAATGTTTTCTCTTGGTTCTTGGTTCTAAATAAATGTGACTTGTAGTCCAGTGCGACTTATATATGTTTTTTCCTCATCGTGACGTATTTTTGGACTGATGCGACTTATACTCAGGTGCGACTTATAATCCGAAAAATACGGTAGCTTATTTAACAACTTACTAATGTCATTGCCTTCAATTTGGACTTTGTTTTTCTCATGCACAGTTTTCCTTTATTGAGTGAATGATGTAAATCTGTTCAGGTGTGTGTGTGTGTGATTTATAACTTTAAAAAAAAATTCCAGTGTATGTCAAATAAAATGTACTCTCTCTCTCTCTCTCTCTCTCTCTCTCTCTCTCTCTCTCTATATATATATATATATATATGTGTGTGTGTGTGTGTTTAAATGTATAAAATACTATACAAAATATGTTAAATATATTAAAGATATGTATAGTAAAATTCTATTTTTTTAAGTTGTATAAAACAAAGATATTTATATATAGGCTAGATAGATGTTATATTATATAAATACAAATCTGAATATATATGTATAGGCCTATGTCTATATACAAAAATCTATATGAATCTATATATAAGCTATGTGTGTGTTTATAAAATGATCACACACACACACACACACACACACACACACATATATATATATATATATATAAGCACATATACATATACACTTGTTTAAGATTATTTTTAATGATATTATGGTGCAATGATGAAATAACAGAGATATTGCAGTGTTGTGAAGAAAATCGATGCTTTTTAATACTCAATGTAAATTTTGTAAATTGTAAATTTATTTAATTCGGTCCTCACAGACAATCAATCATACAAAAATAAATGAAGTTATACATAATAACCGAAAAGGTGTAGGCTGAAGCCTCTGCTTATTACGCCTACCCTTTGTACATAATTATCAATCAAATGAGCGGCACTTTTTACTAGTAGTGATTAATACAAGACAAACATACATATACAAAGTATATAAAGAAAAAAGAAAAAAAAGAAAGTAGGAAGGAAAAATAATTTTTAATACCCGTTAAATTAAATAATTATTAACCTCCATGTTTTTAAACATTTTCTTGAATTTACAAAGTGAATTACACAATTTCAATTCCGTATGCAAATTATTCCATAGATTAACCCCTTTGACAGATATGCATCTATTTTTTGTATTAGTTCTTACCTTTATTTTTTTAAACATATGCATTCCTCTTATTCCATACTGACTTTCTCTTATTTCAAACAGCCTCTGGATACAGTTTGGAAGCAAATTATTATAGACTTTATACATTGTCTGTACAGTATAGAAATGTACTAAATCAAAATTTTTTAAAGCATTTAAATTACTAAACAATTGATTAGTTGGCTCGTGATACTCAACAATGTCACTGTCAATGTCAGCTTTATTTAAATAGCACCATTAAAAACAACAACTGTTGACCAAGGTGCTAAACAAAATAAAAAAAACCTTCAATAAAAACAATAACAACATACAGGTTATACAGATTTAAATCACTGAATGCACATATTAACTAAATGCTAAAGAGTAAACACGTGAGTAAATGCCCGAGCTGAATCAGGTTCAGCAGGGATCATCTTAAATATCCGCACATCAGTGTCATACACACAGCTGACCGACTGTGGACCATCCGCACACACAGCGCCGATCAGCCGCTGATCACGCAGCGACGCGCGCTCCTGATTGGCTGACGCTCTGCACACCTTAGACGCTGATTGGCTGGAGGCGGAACCACGACCTCGACGGCGCGGCTCGTTTTTCTGAAACATGTGAATGAATCCAAGACAGACACAGAGTTGATCATAATGAGTCTTCAGTCTGAGTGATAACCGAGAGAAATCATGCAGCATCAGAATGGCATCCAGATCTAAATGTGTAAGTAAATACAACTGCATTTATGCATTTAAGACTTTAATTTGATCTGTTACTAATAAAAAAATAATAATAAACCGGTTCTCAAATTAATGCCTTCTTTTCGTTATATTTTTTAAACATGTTTTTAAAAATCAGATTTTAAATAATACTGATCAAAGCTATTGAAAAATAATAATTATGAATAGTAGATAATGTACAAACGAATCAATTGATTGAGATGATTAATTTTATTAATTATTTAATAAAACTACATTTTAAGCATTGAAAATAAAACTAATTTTTTCTGTAATTTATATATTTTATACCTACTATCCTGCTATATATATATATATATATATATATATATATATATATATATATATATATATATATATGTATGTATGTATGTATGTATATATATATATATATATGTATGTATGTATGTATGTATGTATGTATGTATATATATATATATATATATATATATATATATATATATATATATATATATATATATATATATATATATATATATATTTATTATTATTATAACATTTGTTAGTGAGATAATGCAAATTGACATTGGTCCAATTATCATCATTATATGCGTGTGTGTGTGTGTGTGTGTATATACATATATATATACACACACACATAAAACTGTGTTACTGATTTTAAATTACATGACACAAATTTTAGCCATGTAATCTAAACTATTCTAATTTTAAATCTACTTTTAGATTATTTTGATCTAATTTGCTTATCACATTGATTTAAATAGGATATCCTTGTACCATATTCATATAAAAATACACAAAGATGACACAACATGAAGTATGTTAAACATTACATCAAGCTTTCCTAAACTGAGGATTGTGAAGGAACTGCAGGAGGTTTGTGTGTTTGATGAAAAGCTAATAATTCATTAATTAAATGTGCTTGATTTCCCGTAGCCTGTGAGGTGCTCAGACTCAGACCGGAGATATTCAGAAGCTGTGGAGGCGCTGATGTCCATGAAGCTCCAGCAGAGAGCGTCCTCTGGTGTGTGTGAAGACCCCCTGAAGTCCAGCACACAGGTCAAGCTCACAAACAGATCCAGGTCATGTCCCAAACAACAGCAGAATCTAAACCTCAAATTCTATACCATTTAAACAGATGCATATGTTTTTGCACTGCATTTAATTTGTGCATATTTAAATTAAGGCATGCACATTTTTTTCATCCAAAATATATTTTAAAGTGTTTATTTTATTGCATTCATTTATTTACATCTGTAGATTTCATTTCAAAATCATATCTTTAAATGCTGTGAGTTTGTATATAAACATTTATCTATAAAAACATGTTGAAAATGTACAAAGCATATATTTTCTGATTTATGGAGTGGTAAAAAAAGATTATTAAAAACGTTTTTCCTGGCTTCATCCAGTGTTCAGATTGATTAAAATCTTGAATTGCAACAATTTTTATAAAACTGCCTTGATTTTTAGAAAGGTGTTAAACATGAATTATTGTTATTACATGAATAATATAATAAAGTTGTAAAATAATTTTATAAAGAATTACGTTTTGAATTTCTACTTTTGTGAAGTCATGAAAAAATAGCCAATTTCTGGATAAAAATGATATATATGACATAAAAATATAAATTAAATATAAATTAAAATCTTGGTGTACAAATAGATAAAAACTTGATGTACTAAAATATCTAAAACTGAAAAAAAAATCTATTATAAGCATTCTAAATAAACAAATAAAGTGAAAAAAAATCAGAAAATATAAAAATAAATACTTATTCAAAATAATAATAAAAACTAAAATAACATGACATTGATGAACATATTCAGGAAATTAGTGCATATTTAATTAGATGCCTCATTCATGATATTGCAATTTTAAACAGAAATCAGATACACAACTATTGTCTTATCAGCTATAGAAAATATATACAGTACAGTAATAAGATAAATACAGTAATACAGTCTTAATTTCAGTTCTCTATTGAGATTGAGACTGAAATGGCCAAAACTCAAAACTAAGACATGCATGAAAATAATAGCACAATGTGACCTGAAGATGTTTTTAGTAAGATTCACCCATAATGAGGCCAAAGCTGGTTCATTAATAGACATGAACTGGTTGTGTTTTTCAGGTTATGTCATGCATGACTCCACCGTCCAGCCCCGACAGCGACCCGCACCTGGGGTCAGAGGTCACGGCTTCACCCGAGGCTAGATCTCAAGCGGTCAGCGTGATCCGGCACACGTCAGACGCCGACCGTGCTCCGCTCAGACCTCCAGCAGATCTCCCATCAGCCCCTGCTGCAGTCTTCCAGATGCTTCCAGTGACAGCGAGCTCCAGCTCTCCTCCGGCATCGCTGCTGTTCGTGGCCGAATCTTCAGTCCTGGTGATTCTGCCCCCTAAACTAACATCCACAGCACCTTCACTGGGTTTGAAGTTCCCCGCCATCGCTCCGGCTCAGGCCCCAGACTCGTCCACAAACAGAGCCACGTCTGGAGCCGTCCCATCACGGCCCCGCGATCACATCTGCACCCATCCCGACTGTGGGAAGACGTACTTCAAAAGCTCCCACCTGAAAGCACACCTGAGAACACACACAGGTACAGAGAATATCGGCTTCTATCACACTGACACACGCGAAGCTCTGTTTTACTGTTAGCATGATTCTCAGCAGATTTTTACTTTGGACTGAAAACAGAGTTTCTGCAGGTTTTATGAAATGCAAGACATTTTAAAGACTTTTTTATAACACAGTAAATAAAATGTAAAAGAATTAAATATATACGGAAGCATTGAAAAATACAACAAATCTCCATTTCTTTTTATTCAAAAAATAAAAACAATAAATACAATAAATCACTTAATGCTTGAATACCTCAGCTTTCAACCACTTGACTGTTCTTTTAGTAACACTGATATACTATTATAATTTATTTTAGGATAACCTCTCTGAGCAAAAAAAAAAAAAAAAAAAAAAAAAATATATATATATATTAATTATTATTAATTAAATATATACATATATTTCATTTAAATATATTAATATTTTTTTTGTTTGCTTAGAGGTTATCCTGATTAAATAAAAAAAATTATATATATATATATATATATATATATATATATATATATATATATATTTTTTTTTTTTTTTTTTTTTTGCTCAGATAGGTTGTCCTGGTTGAATAAAAAATAAAATAATAATTATTTATATATATATATATATATATATATATATATATATATATATATATATATATATATATATATATATATAATTTTATTTATACTTTTTTTGTGGGGGGTTCCGTTGATATCTAATTTATTTATATTTTTAAATGGTTTTAGTTAAGTATAATAATAGCCCAGCCACTAGAACATAGATAACTTTATTACTGTACCTTCTGAACACACTGCAAAAAAAACAAACATGTTCAAATATCTCAAGATTTCTAAACCAAGATGTATTTACTTAAGAAGCAAAATGACGTCAGAAGTCAAGTGAGTTTACGACTAAAACAAGATGAAACATCAATCAAAAGGCTCAGAAAAATCCACTTGATTCAAAAGTAAAACGTCATCATTCTCTGGCGCAGATATTTGTTCTAGTCTTCTGCATAAATTCACTTTCTCAGGAACAAGGCTTTGTGTGTTCAGTTTGCATTTCAAGTAGATATATGTTGATTTAAAGATGAATTTTTGCTCGTGTGTGCAACATCTAACACCAAGACTGTATGAATTAAGACCTTCTGCTCTGAATTCATACCTTTATTTGAGGACGAGTTGATGATTTTATAAGACCTGCAGAAACAAAGTGAGAGTCTGGTTTACCGTTTTCAGGTGAGAAGCCGTTCAGGTGCTGCTGGGATGGCTGTTTACGCCGGTTTGCCAGATCTGATGAACTGTCTCGTCATCGCCGCTCTCACACAGGAGAGAAGCGCTTCTCCTGTCCTGTTTGCCACAACCGCTTTGTGCGGAGCGACCACCTGGCAAAACACACACGCCGCCATCTAACAGCCCGGAGAACGCCGCTGTGGCAGAAGGAGGTTTACCGTCTTCACAACATCAGAAGCCTGCAGCCTCTGGCTCCTAAAACTGAGAGCTGACCGAGTCCTTCAAAGCTTCACGTTTAACTGTTTATATATATTCATATATATATATATATATATGCACTATTGTTCCAAAGTTTGAAATCATTACGACTTTTTTTTAATGTTTCTGATATGTTTGCTGCATTTGTTTAATAAAAAATACAGTAAAATCAGCAATATTGTGAAATATTATTAGAATTTTAAATAACTGTTTTCTGTGTGAATCTCTATTAAACTGTAATTTATTTCTGTGATGCTCCGCTGTATTTTCAGCATCATTCCTCCAGTCTTCAGTGTCACATGATCTTCAGAAATCATGAAACTCAAATGATGCAAACAGTCGTGCTGCGCAATATTTTTTGTGTGGAAACTTTGACTATTAAAGGAACAGCATTTCTTCGAAACCGAAACGTTTGGGATTTCTGAAGATCATGTGACACTGAAGACTGGAGGAATGATGCTGAAAAAAATACATCAGGAAAAGTTCATTTAAATTGTTATATTTCACGACAGTACTTCAGAAATCGTTCTTGCTGATTTGCTGTTCAAGACACATTTCTTATTATCAGTGTAATCATCTTAAATGTTGATGTTTAAATTAATACAGTTTCAGGTTTGGATTTGTGCCAAAACGAACAATGAACGAACATTTTATTGACTAATGTTAACAACAGTGCATAAATACTGCAACAGTTGTACTGTTAGTTAATGCATTAACTAATATGTCATTATAAAGCATCACTTTTTTTTTTTGCTTATATTAATAAATATATATATTTTTTTATTTATTCATTTTCAATACTATGAAGAATTCAGATTGATTACTCAGTAACCAATTGGCTTACCACACTGCATTTGTTCCTATAGCTGTTGTTTGATAGTGAAGAGTAAATGCAATGTTGTAGCAGACATTAAAAAGGAAATACGACTCCACAAGTCCATTAATAACATTTTATTGACAGCAAACCTTTGTCAAGAAAAGGTAACTTCTGTGTAGTAGTGTAAGTTTATGCTCCGAATCTGAAAAAACATTTATTTCGTCCAATTCCTGTTCTTTGTTGCACAGTCTATTGCTTTCACTTCCCTGGATCTTGCAGGTAAAGAGCAACATAAGAGCTTCCTCTCACTTCAACCAGCAGCACTTGCTCCAGCCGTCTTCAACACATTCTCAGACACTTAAGCAGACACTTCCTATTTTTGTGCAATACTGCATTATGAAATGCAACCGCACGTCATCTTTCATTTAAATGCAAAAACCTGCTTATCAATGCAATGCAAGTATTTACAACTGGATCAGATCTTTGCACTTACTGTCTGCATTTGCACACTTGTGTTAAAAGATTAGGTTGAAAGCTTTGCATCAGTGTCTCAGCCATGGATGCTCTGCAGTGAATGGGTGCCGTCAGAATTAAGAGTTGATAATAACATCACAATAATCACAATTTCAAATAATTTCTGGCCATTATTACAAATACTCCAGTTCCTCCAGTGAAAATGTTTTCTCGCCTGAATCAGGAGAGAAATATGCACAGATTAAATCATTTTAACGCTGGATTTGTTTCAGTTTTTGTCTTCTCCAGATGTTAACTGGAGTGCTTGGGGATTATTGTGATGTTTTAATCAGCTCTCATTCTGACGGCACCCATTCACTAGTGACTAAGTGATGCAATTTCTCCAAATCTGATGAAGAAACAAACTCATTTATAACTAGGATGGCCTGAGGTCGGGTCCATTAGCAGCAGGTTCAGCATTTTTTCAATGAACTATCCCTTTAACGTGCATCCTGGGCATAAGCTTTCAACAGTTTATAAAGTTTCCGTTGTATTTTGTCACAGTGTTTCGCTGAACTATTCCTTTTACAGTTCAAACTGGACGAAGATCGCAATTTTCCAGTTCACACATTATATCCATAACACAAACAACAAAAAACAAGTGCATGTTTCTTTAAAAGCATCTCATGAAACTAGACTGGAGGTTTAATAAATAACTTGGTACATGACTGATTCCATTAGTAAGAGGAAATATTACGTGTGTATATATTAATAAAACTGACTTCAATATAATTAAATGCATATGTGTAGAGATCTGTTAAAGCTGATGGCACCCATCAATAACACTTCTTTCCAAACTTCTTCAAAGCAGCTGAAGCTTCATCAGAAGAGCCCAGGTTCTTAAGTGCTTAGTCGAGATAATGGTATTAATCAGGGGCTTTATGTTACGCCGGGGTGGAAACGGACGCCTGGGATATGTTTGGTTGCAAGCAGCACAGTACCAGAGAGAGGTTCTTCATCCTCACGTCCAAAGTGAGGCCGCAGTTATGAACCTGTAGCCTGCAGCAGGAAAAACAACTTGATTAAGAACCAGAACGAATGCAGTGGGTTCCAGTGACACTGAGATTCACTCTGTACCAGTCAGATTCGGTGATGCTGTAGAAGACGGGTGGTTTGTGTTCCTCTCCGTTAGTGAATGTGGCCCTTGTGTTCTTAAAGAGCAGCCAGTCTCCGACACGGAGCTCCGGAAGCAGACATCGCTCCAGCACGTGATCCAGATCATCAGCAGACGGACCCCACAGACTGCTGGAGAACAGCGGCTCTTCTGCGCTCACCTCCTAAAGAAACCCACATTACACATGACCAGCTTTAACAATTTAACAATTCAGTTTCCCCCCCCCACAAATTCCGTTTTTTTTATTTTTTTTTTCAAATTCCGGGGTTTTTATTTTTTAATTCGGCCTTTTTTTTTCAAATTCCGGTTTTTCCCCCCAAATTCTGTGCCCCACCAAAATCTGTTTTTTTTTTTTTCACATTCCAATGTTTTTTTTTTTCAAAATCTGTTTTTTTTTTTTTTTTTTACATTCCGGTTTTTTCCTGTTTTTTTTACCCCCAAAATTCCGTTTTTTTTTTTTTTTATTCCGTTTTATCCATTTTAATTTAACTGGATTCCATTTATTCTCAACTCCTTTTTAATGGTTAAATTAAATTGTATTGATAAAAAATCATGTCTAGTTAATTAAAATCATAAAACTTCAAATCAATTTATTAAAAGTTTAACAAAAATTATGAAATGTTAAATTTTTTCTTCACCATATGTTTTATTGTAACCTAATTCAGTTTTTTAGCATGTCTAATTATTCAAATGCATAAAAACAACTTAATTTGTTAACTTTTTTCTTAAAATAGCCTTATGAAATGTTTTCCCTCTTGGAAATTGTGTTGTGTATTTACATTTTTATGGTTATCAAATGAACGCATAAAACATTCATTTAATTTCTCTTTTAATTATTGAAAATTAAACAAACTTAATTTTTTGGTAAACAAGGGATTTACTATTAAAAATAAAACATGGAAGAAATGTTGTGTGATTATTCCTAAAAAAAATAATGTTTATTTATGTATAGTAATAGTAGTAGGCTATGTGCATTCTGCTGAACAATAGTAATACATTTCTGGCAAATACTTGTCTTTAAATTAAACCAGACTTTTATTTTGACGTGTTGCGATTTAGGAATCGTGCCCGCTCAAATCGCGATTTTATGATGATTTCGATATAATCGCACAGCCCTAGCGCAGACACAAAAAATGATCTTTAGATGTTTGCTGATGTTTATGCATTGCATCAATGTCACATTAAATATAAGGGAAAGAGTCAGATTTTCACCTTGTGTGCCGAAGGCATCGATATCGAATCTTCACACAGCAACTTACTGCCAAAACTCCCATAAACCCCATCGTTCATGTAGTAGAGAAACTCAGGCTCGCCGTTCGCAGACAGTGCATCTGAAAAACACAAACATGCGTTTAATAAACACCTTATGATCAGTGCATCACCTATGAAACATGCAGTGGGATTCTATTTGATATTTACATTAAGGTTGGACGATATATTGCAACATAAAATATTTAGTACTTATCCAAATATATCTCCATCAAAATAAAGCCCATGGTACATCATGAATATCTGATATAAATATTGAGTAGTACTCACTGTGTGCTTGACCACTGACATCACGAGCCACGCTCTTCTTAGCGATTATATTCACGGCCAGCGTGAAGGCAGATGACACATAATAAACCCCGGGTTCAGCGATGATAGACAAGCTGGTCGAGAGAGGAAAATACACGTCCAGCATGGGCTTTAGCATCTGGTCGACCTGCATATATAAACAACACTAGAAGCTCAACGGCGAGGGGAACAAAATAAAATCCAAGAAATAGAGTAGAAAAAGCACAGCAGAATACAGTACCTCGTCTAACTGTGCCTCACTTCCGTCAAATCCGCTTCCGATGTCCAGAAGATTCATCTCAAAGCCAAGCTCCTCCTAAGAGCAGATTCATTTAGAAAACGTTTCTGAAAAGGGGTGGAAATAAACACTAAAAGTGACATTTAATAAATAACGGTCATTCCCTGACTCACCCCCATATCGAAAACACACCGGGCGTCACAAACAGCACGAGAGAACGCTTGTGCATCCTGACAACAACTGGGAACGCTGAATCTGTGAGCAGAGCATTAAAAATAAAACATACCTCGTTGACTTCCTTTATAAATGTCTTTGGTGTAATTGTGCACGAGTCATAGAAAAATATCGTTCATTCTGAGAAAAGCTCTACGGACACTAGCTTTAATGTCTAATGCAATCACATGGGAGGTTATATAATATGTATTTACAGATTGCATTGCATTATGATTTCGGCTTCGGTGTTATTATTGTTTTGTAAAGTGGCCAATCAGAGCCATTTAAGAATCCGCTCAACAGCGTTCAAAAAGCTTCGTGTAAGACATTTGTGCTTTCAACAACATATTTCCAGAGGCATTTTTTTACCTTTATAAGGGCCTTTTATATCCTTGTTAGATCTATGCATCATCTTTTGTGTCAAACTTTTACATTTAATCAAATTCAATTAGAATAATAAGACTATAGACTGTTACCAATCAAATGAATCAATATCAACAGAATCCATTTTTTGTAATTGGCACAGAAGCAGCATTGAGTAGTATTTACACTGCACTTAAAAATAAAAAACTATAAAAAAATAATAAATATATATATATATATATATATATATATATTATTTTTTATTGTTTTTTATTTTTAAGTGCAGTGTAAATAAATTTTTGTAAGTAAATTTTTTTATTTATTTATTATTATTTTATTTTATTTTTTTTATTTTATAAAATGATATATTATTTTAACCTAGAACTGCCAGTAGGTGGCAGTAAGTCATTTTTGTTGTTAGATAAAAAAAAAAATTATAATACAATATTTTAAAAGCATTGATCACATAGTTATATTTATCCAAACAGTTTGCTCAAAGGCTAATTCGTTCCTGAACAAAGCCAGTGTTTGTCTTAACGAATGGATCACTCATTCATTGATGCTTTTTTTCTATTTTCATTAACAAAACTATTATCTTCTCGTTTACTGAACTGCTGTACTCATGTTTTTACTAAATCAGAGACATACTCAATACTATTAAAACAATACTATATCTCACACTCCTACATTAGAAATAGGACCATGTCTAAATACTTTTGAGGCCACTGTGATTTCTAAATGCCTCCAGATGTGTTCAGGATTCTCTCACTTGACTCCTGTAACCTGCAGACCGAGCTCTCTGGCTCTCTCCAGCAGATGTCTGCAGTCCTTCAGCGTGGAGCCGAACGGCATGAGCGTCTCCTCGCGCTCGCAACAGCTCTCCGAAGTCAACAGCAGCAACACTCTGTTGCAGAAAACCAGTTCATAAAGATGAGGGTTAAATCAATCAAATCCAGTGCATTAGTGCGAAAGCAGCCAATCAGAGCTGCCGCTGCCGATGACATCATCAGCAATAACACTAGTACTTTGACACAGTAAAAGCACTTTATGCTTTCAATGTGCTTCTTTGTTCCCCTTTATGGCTTTATATTTGCTTTTATGTTATGAAGCTGTATTTAGTTTGTAACTGAAGCTTATTTCCACTAAAGAATAAGAAAAATTTTTCTCTTATTCTTTTTTCTCGCAAATCTATATGTATACCAGATATTATTCTAGAAACAAACCCCAGGAAAAAAAGAAGAAGAGAGAACAAATGTGAATATCTTTTTTTTTTTTTTTTATAAAAATTTATTTTATATAATTTGCATGTTTACGATTCTTTGTTGTCGACTTTTTCCCACAATTCTGCAGAGTTCCCACTCATTTTCAGTGATCATTTTATCAGGACTTCAAGAACATTTTGCATTTAACTACAGCTGGAATAAAAGACAACATATATTTATATATATATATATATATATATATATATAACAAGTAGGATGCATGGGAACCCTGTTCTGATTTTTCCAAAAAAAAAAAAAAAGTAATTGCAACTTTTTATGTCAGAACTGATACATTTTTCTTTTATTATTGTGGAAAAGTCAGAATTGTGAGATTAAAACTAAGAATTTTGATTAAAAAAAAATGTTCCAAATTGTAAGTCAAATGATGTTTGTAATGTGATGAGCCTCTCGTAATCGCTCACTTTGCTTTGGGATGACATCGTGCAATCTTCCTCAGCTCTGCCTCGTTATCACACACCAGGACGGAGATGTTGTGTTTGGCTGCGTGTTTGATAAGGGACAGCTGTTTATACGTGCCTCCGAGAACGATGTCCTGAGAGGGGACGCCAAAGCCCTTCACCAAGTCCAGCTCATGCTGAAAGACAAGCACAAAGCTATGAATAAAAGGAATAATAGATTTTATAAATAAAACTGGAGTGCTATTTTAAGACACTGAGCACAGTAGAGAGGAGATGAGACTTATATTTGATATATTCACCTTGTTTGAACAAACAAAGCCCGTGCCGAGAGCCGCCAGGATTTCAATGACCACAGGGCTGCTGTTGCTCCTGACCGTGTAAAAAGGCCGAATCTGGTCCAGTTTAGCTCTCCAGCGAACGTGCTGCCGCAAAATCACCCCCAGGTCAGCCACAAAAAATGCACTCTTTAGTGCCTAAAGAAAAAACAACATGCATCATGCTTTGGTATAAAGAGAGAAGACACAATAAAGCAGAATTCCCTTGTTATACTCACAAGATTTTGATCACGGATGTGTTTATCGATCACATCTCGGAGAGCTGCGCTTCCTTCCAGCAGCTCGACAGAAAAGCGTGGTTCATTCAGAGATCCCTTCATAGTCATCCGTAATCTGGCATAAAGCAGGTCACCTATTTATGAGAACTGCAAAAAAATAAATAAATGCACGCTCATGTGAATGATAGAGCATGAGCAATTATTACATAAGTGAACTTTTAAGTCATTTCTTTAAATATATAGAGGTTTGATTTGCATATACACACTAATAACATTATATAGCATACTCTCCACACATTATATAAGATTAAAAATAAGCATATATATTTAGATATTAATGCATAATGGAATAATTGTTTTAAGCAATTATTCATTGTAACCAAATATCATTACAATAACATCAAAACTTGCATTTTTACGTCGCCCACCAACAAAAAATTTCTACAACAAAGTAGAAAAAAAAACTATATATAATAATGCATTTTTAATCCTAGTTTAGTTTATATTTTCAGGTATTTCAACTGTAGTATTTTATACATTTAGAATAATTTAAATATATTATATAAAACATTATATTTAAATAAATTACACATATATATATATATATATAAATAAGATAAATAAAAACATTAATTGACGTGTATGAGCTGTATGGATGAACTTACATAAATGTTGTGATGGATAGGCCTTAGAAATATATATTGTCATATATTTATGCATTTAGCAGACGCTTTTATGATTTTTTTTTACAATGAAAATCGAAATTAGACACTGAAACGGACAAAACGTGTCTTTTATATAATGTACATACAAAATGTTTATCATATGTTTTTTTTACAAAAATTCCCTGATTAATTAATCAATAATAACATCGCTATTGTTTATTTAATGCTAACCGTCACCAGTATTCAAGTCAAACGCTATTTATATTAATAACATTAAATCATAACGAGTTCGTTTAGACCGAAAGCAGTCAAGTATTCATAAACAACTCAAATATTTTCGTCAAATATAAACAAGAGGCTAACACGTACATGTTAGCTTGTGAACCCAGAGCTAACGTTACTTACACGGGAGAAAGCGCGGGCATTTAAGGTAAACCGTCTTCTCTTTCTCTGTCGAATGTTTACGAAATAATAAAAGCACCGATAGGAGACGTAACGTTGATGTTTTGAGCCATATATCCGTGTTTTAATCTACTGAGCCTCGGACCATGTGGACAGTTTCGGGTGCTGGATGACGTCGGTTATGAAGGATGAGGGATGAAGGCGTGAAGTAGGCGGGGCGAAGATTTAAATAAAGCAATGAAGGGACTGGAAGGGGCGGGGCTTCTGTTTGAAGAGTATGAGCGAGTGAGGAGCGGACTCAGCGGAGGTTAATTTATGCAGTAAAGGGGCGGGGCTTCTGTTTGTATAATTTGATTAGGAGAGCAAAGAACGCGGGACAGACAGAATAAAAAAACAGAGTTTTGTTTTGTTTTCCTAATCTGCTTCTTTTAAGTCCATCTATATGCTAGTGCAAACATATAAATATATATTTAAATGCTATATTAAATTATTTCCAATAAAATCACAGTTTAGCAATTTTAATTAAATTAATTAGGTAAGGCGACAATTTAATTATTACAAAATATAGACCACTTAAAAGTTTGTAAACATTGCAACGTCTCCGGGTGGGCGGGGCTTAGCTGTAGGCAAAAAGAGGCGCGGACGCAATGTTGACAAGCGTAAGCTAGCACGTTTTAGGAGGGATTTAAACATGGATGCAAAAGAAGGTTAGGAACTGTCCGAATATCTACAGTCCCTGATTCTGCGGGACCGTGACAGCTATTTTTGTAAATTAGCTCTCGCGGATGGAAGCAGGCTACCTGACCCGTATGCCATACGGCCATATGAATTACTTTTGGGTGGTTTGGGGAATTTTGTCAAGGCTTATTTTCTAATGTAACCTATCGCTGGGCTAACTATGATTAGCAATGTGTATTATTTTAAGAGTCCATTCAAAGGATGGCACACACATCTATCGCTGTATGTTTGTTTAACATTTAAACTAGCTAGTGCGCGGAAGGTTGGCGACTTTTCACCTATAAAACAGAAACTTGCTGATTTACTAGATAAAACCAACACAGCAGTTCATATGCAAAGATTATTTTACCTGATATGAAGTGTGCATTGCAAACACGAGCATTAACTTATGATCATCTCCGTCCAGTCTACGCCACAATTGTTTTCTTGATTTCTGTATAGGAATGTTTGCCGGGATCCGGTAAAACTTTAGTTTTGAAACAAAAGTGCTGTTCCTTCTATTCTGGCAGCCAAAAACACAACAAGAAGACATTTTAATGTCAAAACCTTTGTTAAGTTTTCTATTTTTTTTATTATTTTTTTTTTTAATTATAAGAACAACATTTTAGTCTCTCCAGTTCACATTCATTATAATAGTAACAATACAATACGTTAAAGGTTGAAAAAAAAAAAAAAATTCAAGTTACCACTAAGGAAAAATACATTAGTGACAGATTTGTATCCCATGACAAAAATAGTTCTAGTGACATATTATCCATTAAAAATTTCTGAATGAATGTTCATTACTGATATGCATTTCTTGTTTGTAATTCATTTAAGAGACTTAAAATAAAAATCCACCTCTATCAAAAACAACTTAAATGATGGTGAAGAATTCTGGAATTTACATTTATGGATATGAAACTTGCTTAACAAAATGTAAAGGTTTATAATAGTACATAGTTTCTTTTCTTTGTATTCAAAATAAGTGATAATGTTCTTCCCCTCAATGTTGACTTTGTGTTTTGTTTTAATATATAATTCTCAAGTTCTTTCCAAAATGCATTACTGTATGAACAACCATAAAACAAATGAGTTACATTTTCAAGTTCATTTTTACAAAAAGTACATTTATCAATATCAAGAAATCTTGAAATGTACATCTTAGATGGGTATATGTTGTGTAGTATTTTTAGATGTAATTCTCTAATTTTATTTGTGACACAAAATGTAAAAGGAACAAGCCATGCTTTCTGCCAATTAATATTCATAAAAATAGCATTCCAAAAAATATTTCCTCTAGGTATTATTTTTTTGGCATTGTAGAAACATTCTCTGGTATGTTTATTAGTACATTTTTTGCTTAGAATGTCAATACCGTTTATGTAAAGAATGTTAGGAGTAGTGCGTTGTACATTTTGCTCTACATAGCTTTTCATTAATTTTAATATTCCACTGGGAATAGAGTTAATTACTGAGCTAAATTCTTTAAATTTTACAGGGAAAGTTTTCTGTGTAAGAAAGTCTTCATAGCTAAGAAGTTGACCATTAGGGCTAAGTAAGTCTTTTAAATAAATTATATTTTTATCTATCTGTTTTGTAAATACAATGATTTGTTCCTTTTAATAATACACTCATTGTTCCAAATGATAGATTTATGTGGTGAAAAGTTGTGTGAATAACATAGCTTCCAGGCTAACAGAGCTTGTTGATGAAATTCCGACATCTTAACTGGTAATTTAGAAATACTGTAATTACAAGACAGTAAGAACTTGAGACCTCCAATCTTCTTGAATATATTATGAGGAATAAAATTCCATAATGAATCTGGCGCTTTTAAGCATTCCTTTAACCATTTAACTTTAAAAGTATAATTTAAATCCACAAAATCTAATAGATCATGAGTTCTGCCTTATGTTTTGCCTCCAGCTAGAGCGGTGACGTCACAGTGACGTAGGCGACTAAGGGGTCTATACAGACAAATGCTTTCCATAGATATTTTATACATACATTTTTACATGATTATTTGCTGATAATCTTCACACGTTGACAAGTGCATGCAGCTGCAAAGCATAAACAACAGCAAAATAGAATCAGTTGTAAATATAATACATATAGTAAACTAATACCTTCAAATAACTCTTTTAAATTTTCGTTTATGTTTGCTTCTTTATTTTTTTTTAAAATTATATATATATATATATATATATATATATATATATAATATTCAAATAATGAGTAAGATTAGCATGAAGGTGTTTAATTGTAATATTTATATATTAATATATATTGATATTGATAAGAAGGAAGTGTGCCATCTCATACCTTAGAGTCTTCATCGTCTCAACTACAAAGTTCCTGTCAGAGGATTCTCCATTTAGCACTTTTATAGCGTGATTCCAGATTAAACATTAGAAATAATTCTCAGTTTATTGACTGATAGAATGTCCTATCCTCGGTATTTTTGCTCTCGTCATATCGATGAGCTGCTGCTTCAGTGTCCAGTTTCTGATTAAATGAATCTAGTGACCACACTATCATCCACAGTTTATAGAGGGAGGTGTGTTTACCCTCCTCTCTGTCTCTCTGTCTCTCTCTCTCTCTCTCTCTCTCTCTCTCTGTCTCTCTCTCGTTACTTTCCGCTTGAGATGACTAACTGCTGAAGATGCTGACTTAAATAGCACTTTTGAAATAGTAACACCAAGATGTAGAGATTAGATTTGGAGAAATGTAGCATTGCATCGCTTGTTCTGCAGTGAATGGGTGCCGTCAGAATGAGAGCTGATAAAAACATCACAATAATCCACAGCACTCCAGTCCATCAGTTAACATCTGGAGAAGACAAAAGATGAAACAAATCCAGCATTAAGACATTTTAGCTTGTGGTTTCTAGCTAAAATGGTCTATAATCCATAATAACACTTCCTCCAGTGAAAAAGCCCATCTCTTGTTGTCTCTCACATCAAAGTCCACCCACACCTTTGTTGTTTTGGACTTTTTTAGCTTGTTTTCTCTGTGCAGATCTCTTTCCTGATTCAGACCAGAACACTTTTTCACTGGAAGAAGTGTTATTATGGATTGTAAACTCATATTTTAGTTAAAAACATATCATGTGCTTCTTACAAACACAGCGTTTGGCTTCTCCAGATGTTAACTGGAGTGCTGTGGATTACTGTGATGTTTTTATCAGCTCTCATTCTGACGGCACCCATTCACTGCAGAGCAAGTGATGCAATGCTACATTTCTCCAAATCTGCTCCCATGAAGAGTCAACCTAAACATTTCTTATGTTACAGACACAAATTCCTCTTTTGTGTAGTTCCCTTTTCTCCGATTGCTGAGTCCTTTTACCAAAAATCGTTTCATCAGAATGTCAAATGAGCCAACTGTGCTTCACAATAGCTCTGTTTGTTTTAGTCACGTCAATGTTGCTCGGACTGCTACACTGTCAGTGAAAGTTTCTCTTTTGCGGCCCACAAAAACAGTTGTGAGTTTTGTGCCTGCTCCCTCTGGACTATAAATGAGAGTATGGCATCTAATCAAACATAACATCTACAGCGGCTCGGAGTCAACAGAGCTGTTTGATAACCATTGTTCTTGGTATAATGGTGATCTGTGTCTGGAAGGACATGTGGTTCGTATGCATGCAATAACACCCTACTGCTGTTGAGCAACAAGATTTCTCCTAAAGAAGAGCTTTAAGGTCTCGAATACAAAACAAAATAAAGGAACTCTCCAATAATCTAAAGTATTTCAGATGAGCTGATTGGGAGAAAACATAAAAACATTCTTGTAACATTAAAAACAGTGTTCAGCATTTTAGTGGAGTGAATATTTTTCATGCTGGGTTTGTTTAGACAACAAAAAGATTCCATGTAATAATAACTTTGCTACTCCTAGTAATATTTCAAGATGAACACGTACTGGACTAAAGCATCTTAAGGCTTGATTATCATAAATCAATTTGAAAAAAAAATCAATAAGTCTCAAATAAGATCATCAGGATTTTGGGAAACGTTTATTCGCCTCTCAATCATCAATGCACTGCATTATTTTTTATAATTTCTAATCTCATTTTACTAAGACATATAATTGGAGATAGAGATGAGATAGAGCAACGACTGATATTTAGAGCATTTTATGTAAGTATCTGCTATAGTGCATAAAGATCTCATTAATTTACATTATTCATAACAAAAACAATAGAGCTTATCTTCTGTTTTCTGCCTCTATCTTTCACCTTTCATCTCTCCACCCATGTACACAGCACCCAAATGAACACCCATTTACTTAAACCCTTTTCAATAAATATCCACCTTTATCCTGACAAAAAGAACATCAGTTGGATTTAACTCGATTAGTCTCTCAGTTTGAATACAAAGGACAGAGAAGTTGATTTGAAAACTGTAGCAAAGTATGCATATGGCTTCAGAATATTGTTTATCGTAATACTTCTTTGATAGTTACATGCTGTTTTTATTAATTTTGTAGCTTGGCAGATGTGTTCCCAAATATGGGAAGCCCATTTCTGCCACGAAAAACAAAAACTTTTTATCTCGCAATTCTGAGTTCATATCTCGCAATTCTATTGTCAGAGTTATTTTCTGTTTTGCTTTAGTTCCGTGTTCCTTGCATTCTGACTTTACATTTATGCAGATGCTTTTATCCAAATCAACTTACAGTGCATTTAGGATATACTTTCTTTTATCATTATGTGTGTTCCCAGGGAATTGAACCCACAACATTTTGTGCCGCTAACCCAATGCTCTACCACTGAGCCAAATTATTTTTGGAAATCAAGCAGTGTTTCTTATTCCCCAGGCACTCGGGCCAGCGGGCAGGTAACCGATTAGGGCGAGCGTGCCCAGACATGTCCCTATCGGTCAGCCCACCCTGGTGTTTGATCTGGGTGTTTGGCTCCAGCCAGTCCCGGCATTGTATCTCAAACAATGCACCCCAGACCTACTGAACTCCATAAAGTTATCCCTTTGTGGGCTTTTCCTCAATCTCAGGGTGGGGGACACCCGCTGCCAGGAAGAGGGACTCCTGTCTAAAAAAAGACTGCCATGCCTCCCTCGCTGGCTGCTGACTGGGCATTCCTGCCTTTATTTAACCTTCAGGAAGAAGTCAGCTTCATAAATACACAGACGACTGGATCATAAAGGTGTGCAACTGCATGATGTAAAAACGTGTGTGTGTGTGTGTGTGTGTGTGTGTGTGTGTGTGTGTGTGTGTGTGTGTGTGTGTGTGTGTGTGTGTGTGTGTGTGTGTGTGTGTGTGTGTGTGTGTGTGTGTGTGTGTGTGTGTGTGTGTGTGTGTGTGTGTGTGTGTGTGTGTGTGTGTGTGTGTGTGCGTGTCTCAGTGGTAAAGCATTGCGTTAGCAGCGCAAAAGATCATGGGTTCAATTCCCAGAAAACACACATACTATACTGCTAAAAAAAAGTATAGCCTAAATGCACTATAAGTTGTAAAAGTGTCTGCAAAATGAAATGTGTATATATATATATATATATATATATATATATATATATATATATACATACACACACATAGAATTATATATTGGTATGTGTTTTTATTTTAGTATAGTTTAAATATTTAAATTATTTATACTTATTTTAAACTCTAAATATTATATTTTTAAAAAACTTAAACTAAAAAAATGTAAAATTAATTATTTTCATATTTAATATTTTATTTAGATTAAGTTGAAGAACTAAAATAATTAACTGGAAATAAACTAAAAACTGATTACTGTTATAGTAGGCCTATATAAATAATATAAATAAATATCATTTACATTTTATAAAATATATGTTTTTATAATTTATGAACAAGTATAAAGGGAAATAATTACTTTTTTCTGCTGTGTAATTATATTTTTATAAACATTTTAAAAAGTATAAGAAAAGCGAGTCTGGTTCTAAATATAAGGCTTGGCCTTTGGGGGATATATTATGTTGGCAATATTATATATTATGTTTTTTGCTTATTTATTTATTCGTGTACTATTTTACATTTTCATTCTGGAAGTGAACTGTTCCTTTAACTGGAAAAAGAAGCTGGCCTCCAGACTCCAGGGGTCGCTGTGGCCCGCGGCTGCGCATGCGCAGATCACAGCAGCAGCCGATCACCTGATTCTGAGGGAAGCCTTTGGAAACACTCGAGTTTCATTATGAATTTCAAATCCTAAAACTGATCCTTTGAAAACTACTGAGTTTCAAACTACTGAACAATCATCGCTTCATCTCGTTCGCGGTGAAATCAGGTAAACATCCGCTATTCGTGCGCTATTCATATTTCATGTTTATGCGGTTTATAATTGCGTTTTTAAGTTGTTAGTTGATATTAAACATCTCATATGTGGCGCTGTGTAGTTATGATAGTGTAGACCAGTTTTCTTGTACTTAATGTATGAAGCACTGCATGTTTATGCTATGATGCTAATATAAAATTATCATCATCAGTAACACCCTCAAATTCTGATTTATGCAGTGTTCTGTCACTTAAATACATTAGTTGTCAAATAACATGATGATTAATATTATTCATATTTAATACTGAGATTTTATGCTTTAAATTGATATGAATCTAAAGGGAAGTTCTGTATGTTATGGAAAGCCCTGCAATATTAGTGATTAATGACTATTCACTCACATTTTTAAACTAATGAACATTTATATTATCAGTATATACGTTTCTAGTTATGCAATTCATCAGTTAGTTATTGCTTCTTGTATATTCTTGTAGAGGAAAACATGTCTGCAAGCTATCGGTTTAATACATTCTCAAGCAAATGTCAGAGTAAAATACAGTAACTCTGTACGGAATCAGCATTAACTTACTCAAACTAGTCTCCAACTATGACTTTTTGTGCCGGGACTGATAAAAATGTTGGCGAATCTGAATTACTGAACAGATATTATTACTTGTGCTTTTGTAAATTAAAGAACGGTGGCATTTTCTTGATGTATTCGATTGAATGTCTGTTTGTTGGAGCTGGTGTTTGTACATTTCAATCAGTTTATGAATGTCTTACTGCTTTAGACTCTCCATTTCTGGCTTCTCAGCAGCCATGACTGAGTTCTGGTTGATTTCTGCTCCTGGAGAGAAAACCTGCCAGCAGACATGGGACACACTAATGACGGCCACGACTCGCGCCAACAACCTCTCCACCAACAACAAGTTCAACATCCCCGATCTCAAGGTCACATCACTTCCTCTTCCTCTTTTTACAGTCCGAGCTGGAATTTGTGATTGTGATTGGTCAGTCGTTGACATTGTTATTTTCAGTAGAGCACAATAGTCAGGTGTCCAGTTGTTTATTTTCTCCATAAGGAAATACATTTTTACCAGTGACTTTTAAGTGAATCCTAAAGTTGTAGATTGTCGTAGCCATTCGTTATTTTTAAAATAATAATGTTTAACTGCCAAATTTGTGGTGGAAAAAACTACATTTCACATGATGGTGTACAGAAAATCACACCAATCCAGTTGCACCAAAATAACTCTTTAGCTGTCATGAAGCACCACAAATGACATAATCGCGCCAGTTAAAAAATACATTCAGAAAGAATGGAAAAAATACTTCTGGAACCAATGCTGCTGAACTAACTCTTCTTTGAAACTCTTCACAGAGTTTATTTGTGACGGTGCATGCACAGTTTCTCTGGTCGAAACTACAATCAGCCTTTTTCAGATCAAATGCATATGTTTTATTCCTTTTTCCCTTTTATTTTTATTGTGTCATCTTGACCAGTCACTTTCTGCCTGACAGAATGAGAACAGAGTGATGTGTTTGTAATGCTTCATTATACTGGATGGTGCTCAAAGTGTTTCTCTTCTCTAAACGCTGTAGGTCGGGACGTTAGATGTCCTTGTGGGGCTGTCTGATGAGCTGGCCAAGCTGGACGCGTTTGTCGAGAGGTAAAGTTGTGTTTCTGTTTTTCTTTTCATTCAGTAAAGCAATTCCAATGTAAACGTCATGCAAAATCAACATTCACAATGTCTGCCAGGATATTTTTGTGTTTAATAAGATGCTATGGGGTGTTGCTTGGGTGCTTTCTGTTCCAACTAAACATGTCTTTGGATTCTAATCTCTCTTTTGCAATTATTCAATTTAAGTCTATAAATTTTTTTTCCCGAAGCTGTAAATAAAACAAAGATTATTGGAGTATGTTTTATAGTAGACTATTTCAGTCTTGCTACTTAAAAGTATTTACATGCCATTTCTTTGTAATTGCTTGTAAAACGTACTAGTAATTTCTGAAAGAGTGATGCTTGACTATAATAATACTAATTTAAAGGATTTTCTGCCTCAAGGAATCAAATGTGTCCCTGAACCACAAAACCAGTCACAAGTGTCAATTTTTGGAAATTGAGATGTATACATCATCTGAAAACTGAATAAATAAGCTTTCCATTGATGTATGGTTTGTTAGGAGGACAATATTTGTCTGAGATTTTGTCACAACTATTTGAAAATGTGGAATCTGAGGGGTGCAAAAAAAATCTAAATATTGAGAAAATCATCTTTAAAGTTGTTCAAGTGAACTCTTAGCAATGCATAATATTAATAAAAAAGGAAGTTTTTGGTAGGAAATTTACGAAATATCTTCATGGATCATGATCTTTACTTAATATCCTAATGATTTTTGGCTTAAAAGAAAAATTGATAATTTTGACCCGTACGATGTATTTTTGGCTATTGCTACAAATATACCCCAGAGACTTAAGACTGGTTTAGTGCTCAAATATCTTGCAGATTTGAGTTGTTGAGGTTTCTAGTAATGATGTATCAATGTTCAAAATTCTGTTTCTTTACTTTTGTGAATTGTACTCATCTCATATAGAGGTGAGGTTACCGCAGCATCTTCCTAAAATGAGTTATTAGCAGTTTGGTGATGCACCAGTGATCATATTTAAATTGCATGACTTATACATGTAGCTCATCCTCAAACTTGGTTCTTAAATTGAGTGCTTTTGCCTCGGATAAATCCAGAACCTTGATAAAAGATGGTCAAAGCCAATCAAGTCATTCTGGAGCATGTCCAGACCAAGTGTCTGATATATATTACATGTATTTTATTTTAACTTGGTTTGGCCGCACCAGACTGTTGGATGCGAATAGTTATTTTAATCTATATAATTTTTAGATTTCCGATTTTTAAAAAGCTTTATTGTGATGTTATCAGAAGCCGTTATACTAAATGAAACTGGGCTTCTTGGACACCTCAGCGTTTCTAAATCATCCGATATGTGGCATGTTTTGATGACTTCTGTTTCTCAGAGAATGTCCAATCTTGGAGGATTGGAGATAGTTTTCAGAGGGCTGTGATGTCTTTTGATGCCGTTCACAGTGTGGTGAAGAAAGTGGCTCAGTACATGACTGATGTGTTGGAGGACAGTCGAGATAAAGTCCAGGAAAACCTGCTGGCTAATGGAGGTGAGAGTCACTGGGATCTGTGGCATGAAATGGGATTGCTGGTTTGTTGAATTAACTCTCATTTTCTGTGCCGTGTTTTAGTCGATCTGGTCACCTACGTCACAAGATTCCAGTGGGACATGGCCAAGTACCCTATCAAACAATCCTTGAAAAACATTTCTGAGATTATAACCAAGGCAAGTGATCACATCCAATTATCTCTATATGAATTTTGGGAGAAAAATTGGCAATGAGTTTTCGTTTAGCACTGGTTGCTTACAGTAAAATCGCGTAAAAAAGAAAAGTCATGCTGTTCTGCTGCGTGAATGACGAGTGAGATGCAGTTTTAAATGAAACTCTCTCCTCCTGCTGTTCAACAGCAAGTCACACAGATTGACAACGACCTGAAGGCTCGAGCTTCAGCCTACAACAACCTGAAGGGAAACTTACAGAATCTAGAGAGGAAGAACGCGTGAGTAAACTCAGACATATCCGACTAAATTTTATTTTTAGATGTTTTATTTCACATTTATTATTTGGGCTTTATAATGCATTTATTAGGGATGCACCGATATGAAAATTTTGATCGATACCGATAACCGATATTTTTGCAGCCTGGTTTAAACAGTGTACATTTTAAAAATAGTTTAGCTCTCCCATTACCAAATTTCATTAAAAGCCTTACAAATAAATTAATGCAAACGAGTTGTCTCAGGTCAAGTGTTTCTGAAGGATATAATGCATTATTTATTGGCTTTAAGATATCGGCCAAATTTCCTTATCGGACTGATACCGATAACAGAAAGAATTTGAATTTATCGGCCGATATATCGCGCTTCCATAACATTTATTAACCTGGAAACCATTTATTTGTTTGGATGCAATGATTTGAATTGATTTCCAAATTAATGCATTGATATTAGATTTTTAAGTACAGAATTTATCATGTGTCTTACTAATTTAAAGAAATAAAAAAAATTTACAATTCATGGAACACAAGTAATTTACAATTTTTAAACGAATATTCATGCACGTTTTTTCCATTGTATACATCTGCAAACTCCAAAAAAGTAGTCCAATATAGTCAATTTATGTGTTATAGTGAACTACTTCTTTAAGAAAAAACATATTTAAGGAAAGACTTTGAGAGTAATGGCTGGGGAATCATTTTCCAATGAACCAGTGTGATTTTCGTTGTGTCACCAGAGGGAGCCTGCTGACCAGGAGTTTGGCAGATATTGTCAAGAAAGACGACTTTGTGCTTGATTCGGAGTACCTCATTACTATGCTGGTGGTCGTACCAAAGTAAGTGATAGATTCCAAATAGGGCTGGGACATTTTTCTGATTTTGATTAATTCGAATGTAATGTTTTGCCACGATTAGATTTTTTATCAATCGAAAAATTGCTATTTTAAATAGAAATCCTATCAAATGTTATAATCAGATATGTTGACAATATGCTACTGTTAAGATAAAAGAAGAAATCTGACCTCATAAAGACCCACGTGATTAACCACCCTTTAATTATATGGTTTCAAAGAAAATGTTCATTGAATCATGCTGTTGTTAAATAAAAAATACAAAAATAGAAATTGAGAATCGTCAAATGTCCTGAAAAAAAAACCATTTCATTGTTATTGCCCAGCCCTAATTCCAATTAAAACAGCCACTCTGAACATCTTTATGGATGCACACAAAGCTACTGTGTTTATTTTTCCTAATGCACATACTGACAGCATGTTTTTTAACCCTTTAGAACCAATTATAACGACTGGCAGCGCACTTACGAGACTCTTGCAGAAATGGTGGTGCCACGATCTACCAAGTAAGAAACTCGCAGCAATTCCATCAGTCGTTCACTTTTATTTAGGTTTATAATTCCGGAAGTGTATTGCATGTCTAAGGAATTGTGCACCTTGTCCCAGAATAGAAATTAAGGAAAATGTATCAAATGCTATAAGAACACACTCTCTTTTGACTTAAGATGATGAAATGATTCGTCTTAACTGACATGTAGGTGTTTTTTAAAAGGTGTTTAAAAAAAGATTAAATTGGGTTTTCGGGAAAGTTGATGGACAAAAGGTTCATTTGATATTTTTGGGGACATCAATGCGTCTGATTGGCCGCTGATTGAGCAGAACGTTTAGGACTTTAGAAACCAATTAACTAATGCAGAAGAACAAACTATTTACCAATTTATTTTTCGTTAATCACACTGGTGATTGTCTGTGTTGTTATTTAAAATATTTTTTGCCTGCATGTACTGAGCCCAAATAATATTTTAATGCATTAAAGCAATGATCATTTTGATAATGAGAACTTTCTTCACACAAAATATAATTTTGAGTGAAATATTAGATTGATTATGATATACATTTGAGATTCTCCCTGCCTCCCAACACTGCAGTTTGCTTTTTGAAGACCAGGACAGCGGGCTGTTTACCGTCACGCTCTTCAGAAAAGCCATCGATGACTTCCGACTCAAGGCCAGAGAAAACAAGTAAGCAGCTGATTCCAGCTCCACCGTGTGGTCGTGAATCACCGTTTAGAGGATCTTAATGCCTTAGTCATCTAGTGTCTGCTTCACAGGTTCATGCTCCGGGACTTCCAGTACAACGAGGAGGAAATGAAAGCAGATAAGGAGGAGATGACCAGACTCTCAACTGACAAGAAAAAGCAGTTTGTATGCATCTGCTAGCTGGATGCTCTGAGCAGTCGGCATGTCACTGCATTTGAGCTCATTCATGCATGTGTTTCGTCTGCAGGGTCCACTTGTTCGATGGCTGAAGGTGAACTTCAGCGAGGCTTTTATCGCTTGGATCCATATTAAAGCTCTGAGGGTCTTTGTGGAATCAGTTTTGAGGTAGCGACACAATACAACATCTCTTGAGGTTCCTAGAGAGCTTGTGTCATGAGGAATCTTTCTATCTTTTCTAGAATTGTCTGAGAAATTTCTTACGGATTGTTGTATTACGCCAACATCATGGAAACTGAACTGCGAAATGTCTCATTCTGAACTTCTACAATTTGCGACGTCGTCTAGATGAGTACACAAACAGTTTGAACAAATATCAGCATTTGTTTTATAAATTAAGCATCTATATAAGTGGCTGTTCTTATATAGGATGGGCCGGTGAAAAACTAGAGTTAAAACTACATTAAAATAAATGATGCACTGAAATTGCGGCAAACAAATATTTTCGTCCAAACATGCAATTTTTGGTTGCATTTACCTCTGGAAAGATCAACTTGAAAAAATAACTTTACTTTATCACATATTCATTGTATGTTTACCTAAACTGTTGTCTTCTTTTTATGATTTATGTTTAAATAAATCAAGTTACACATTCTTTTTATTACAGACAACTTTTAAATGTTTATATCTCAACAACAAATTAGAGTAGAAATGTGATTGTTTTTAAAAAGTTATATGCAGTAATTAAAATTTTGTACAACTCAGATTTGCCTGATTTGGTTTTTATTAAAGTGATTTATTAATAAACTAATTTTTTTTTTTTTTTTTTTAGGTATCGATTTTCAGTTTATTTTCTGCAAAAATAAATAATAATCAGCGTAATAATATTAATACATTTACAATATTTAAAAAAAGGGTCTTGGGTTATGCATGTAACCATGTAACAAAGCACTGCTTCTAGTAGTGAACACTATTGCATTCCTCACACTGTTCTAGTTCCCTTGAAAGGGAACACCATTTTAAAAAGGCCAGTTTCGGTTTCAAACTGGTGCATCCTAAATTTTAAGATTCTGTTTTGCCCCAGAATTTTCTTGTAAGTGCATCACTCATTTAATAGAATTTTTGAATTCTAAACACAGATATGGATTGCCGGTGAACTTCCAAGCAATGCTGCTGCATCCCAACAAGAAGAACATGAAGAAGCTGAGGGAGGTTCTGAACGATCTTTACAAGCATCTGGACAGCGGTGCAGCTGCCATTATCGACGTGAGTTTTTGTGTCGTGTGGCTTAAATACATGGAATCATGTTACATTTCATGCAAGCTTTTGTCATTTTTTCCTGTTCCAGCAATCTGCAATGGATATTCCAGGCTTGAACCTCAGCCAGCAGGAATACTATCCCTATGTGTACTACAAAATCGACTGCAACCTGCTGGACTTCAAATAGAAGAACCGCTGGTTTTGTCTCTGGGAATAAATCTAATTTAAATTAAACTGTATACTGTGCTGAACTCTTGTTTTAGTCTCCTCGCTGTGCTCATTCATATTCAGAGATACGTCTCTATTGTCATATCTGCCGGCCATAGTAGCTACTTTGTTTACATTTTTATTTTAAAGAAAAGTCGTATGTGCAGGTGAATGAAATTATGCGTTTTAAGTCATTCCGCTTATGTTTTGTGACGTGTAGTAGTTACATCTGATGTTAGTGATCGATATCAAAATGTGTTTTTAATTAACCTTTATTCTTGAAAAATAAACCAGTGGTCCATTTAAAGAAACGAAATGAGAGAAGTGTTACAAAGATGCAATGTAAATGTGATGTTATGTACATTTGGTGTAGCTTATATGTGTGAAATTATTGTGTCATGGAACCAAAATATAATTATTCTAAGTACATAAACAATGTGTGGTGTTTGTTTGTAAAACACATTAACCAACTAAATTTGCATTTCTAGAAGGCCAATCACAATGAGATGTGCAAATAAATGAATGACTGAACGAAGGATAATTGCGATTGAATTTTGAATGTTTGCCAATTAGGGTGAGAGTGTTATATTATAATAAAAAAATTAAAACCGCTAGAGTGTTTATAATTAATCACTGTTTGCAACAGTTCTTTTATAAAAGTGCAAAATAAAAAAATATTATAGATAAATAGATATAAACATATTATATTACTAAAATATTAAAGGAAGTATGTTTTTAATAATTAACTGGCTTTAATAATGAATCGCTTTCGTTCCGCTTTGCCTGTGTTTATATGAATGCGCGTTCACGATGAGGAGAATGACCGCAGATGCGCGCGCGTGTGCATGAGGATGCTCCTATGGGCTCGATGGGCTGCGGGGGAAGCAGATCCGCCACGATCGAACCCCGTTATTACGAGAGCAGAGACACCGAGTCGACGTGGCTGACGAGCACGGACACGGACACGCAGCGGGCCGCCGGTACCGGAACCGGAGAGAGCGCGAGCGCGAGCGAGGATGCGGCAGCCGCATCAGGTCAGAGTCACACACGATCATCTGTTTAATACACCGACACAGACGTACACTCTCTTTAACGATGCCCTTATTCTTTATATACTTAGGCCTAATGGAATGCACCTTCGCAGTGTATCGTTTATGATCATCTGAAACACTCTCCTAGGCCCATAACGCAGAACTCACAGATGCAAATAGCAATATATAATATTTCTAACCCAAATTTACCATGGTAACCATAGAGCCGACATCCCATAGTTACAGTGCGGCATTAGTCATCAAACCCATTTCTACACTGAACCAGGGGCCCAGGGCACATTAGAGGACACTTTTAAAATGAAGTAAAACAACTAAAAATCAAGATATTTCTTATTTACCCCTCAACAGCTTCTTGGTTACTTTTAAAAATCAGGATTACCTGGATATATCTGAAAAATACATGGAAATATTTTTTATACATTTTATAACGAATTATATTAGATTTAGAACAAACATGTTATTGGGTAGAAATTGTGAGAAGACAATATATTTTATTTATTTATTATTATTTAGCTTATATAATAGTATAAATCTCCTCCTTATCTAGTAAAAATAAACATCATCAGATAGAACATAAAGAAAACACATACACACAAAGTGAGTAAACAATGTATTTATTTATTTGTTTGTTTGTTTGTTTATTACTACTTAGCTTTTTTCAAATATAACAGTAAAAAACAAACATAATCAGACAGAACGTAAAACACACACACACACAAAGAAAAATTAGTAAACAATGTACATTTTTATCCTTTATTAATATTAATTTATTAATAATAATCTTTTATCCTTGTCTAGTAAATCATGAATGACAGTAAATTTATTGATTAATAAAAATAACATTCAGCTACTAAAACGTATAAATTTATATTTTTATTTATATTATTTTAGATTTTAATTTTGACTTGAACTCGTTTTATTTTATTTCATTTGACTTTTTTTAACAGAAACTAGGAGAGTCGATTAAAATTTAAAAGCAGTTAAAAGTTAAAAAGCAAAACTAAACTAGAGAGAGATCAGCTGGTGTTCATGCATATGAAGCTCTTGTGTGTTGTTGTTGATGTAAAGATCAAAAGGAAGAGAAGACTGTGACCAGAAGCTCTTCTGCCAAAGAGAAGAAGCTGGTGAACGCTGGCACCCAGTGTGGCAGAAACCCCAGCAGCACCCCGAGGAGACCAGCGCACAGAGACCAGGTCTGACCGGTGGAGATATGGATAAATGTAGCATTGCATCACTTGCTCTGCAGTGAATGGGTGCCGTCATGATAAGAGCTGAACATTACAGTAATCCACAGCACTCCAGTCAATCAGTCAACATCTGGAGAAGACAAA
Organism: Carassius carassius; assembly: GCF_963082965.1. NCBI lineage: Eukaryota > Metazoa > Chordata > Actinopteri > Cypriniformes > Cyprinidae > Carassius > Carassius carassius. The sequence continues at coordinate 31,492,924 of NC_081778.1, forward strand.
AGCTGAAACAGATCCATCATTAAGAGTCTATAATCCATAATAACACTTCCTCCAGTGAAAAAGTGCATCTCCTGTTGTCTCTCACATCAGAATCCAGCCACATATCTGTTTAAACGCTGCTTGATCTGTGCAGATTTCTCTCCTGATTCAGACCGGAACATTTTTTGGATTCGTTTCTCACAAACACACAACGTTTGTCTTCTCCAGATGTTAACTGACGGACAGGAGCGCATGTTTTTATTAGCTGTTTGGAGTCTCATTCTGACGGCACCCATTCACTGCAGAGCATCCATTTGTGAGCAAGTGATTTGTTATATATATATATATATATATATATATATGTGCCAGACCTTCATCTATTTATCTTCATCTGTTATGATATATAATGTCTTCTCATCATATAGTGCATCTTTATAGGCTAATTAATATATATATATATATATATATATATTTTTTTTTTTTTTTTGCAGGATAAGAGTAAATCAAAGACAACCCCCCAGAAAGACGGGGTTAAAAGTGTCCGATCCGACTGTAAACACAGAGGTGATGCCTTGACATGAGTTTGATTAAGAGCCGCTGCTGTCAAACACGTCTAATTAAATGAATATGTTAAATCGTCTGTTTGTCTGCATGCAAACGCTGAGCGCTGGAGCAGACGCTGACCCTGACATGCTGCAACACATTATTTGCATCTCTGAGGTGTTATTTATTTCCCACCAGTATTATGTATTTTCATCAGTATTGTGATATTCTAGTGCCTAATGAGTCTGTGTGATTATGCAGATGTCTCAGGTTGTGATGGTATGAAATGAAGACGCAATCAAACACAACATTGTCTTGTTTCTCTGCAGACCGATTTAGTTATGATTCAGTGGAGTAGTATTTATTTTTATTTTTGTTCATGATATCATTATTTACAGGGACTCATAACAGCACAAGAATATTTTGAATTGATATTTTACTATAAACTAAGGAACTGATGAAATATCAATAAAATTTCTAAAATGGAAATATTTTCCTGCTTACATCTTTTAAATTGCACCAATGTGTTTGTGACATACTGTGCTGATATGATAGAAAACATTGTAAAATGTGATGATTTATCAACGTTTGAGTCATGTTTGGATCATATTTCATCTTAAAAAGCAACAGAAATAACAAAACATCATATTACATAAATGTATTTTAATACAATAAAATTACTGTTTGACATTAAAGAGAATCTAATGAGTGGGAAAAAATACATATAAATGTATATATTTTTTGTGTGTTTAATATTACAGAGAATCTTCACTCTTCATATGAATAGGTAAAATTCACAGCCCATTGATTATTATTGTGTTTTATTATTCTATAGATCATCACTGACGGAAAAAAAAAAACTGATTTAAAATAAAATTCACAGCCAAGTTACTGGTCTGTTTTACATGCATGTAAGTTTTTACACATTTATTTACATGTTCTTAGCTTCCATGATCTCAAGTGATGCTCCAACATGTCAAGAGATTAAAAATCTACAGCATTTGTGCAGATGTAAAAAATGCACGTGCAGTTATACTGTAAACAGACTATACATTAACTCGACTCGATGGATAATTGCAATGCTTAAGAAGGCAGTTTTTCTAAGGCAAATTAATAATGGCTTAAAAGGAATCGAGAGACACTTCAGAGTTAATGAATAAAACATTTTTCCTCTCAGCTGATGAATCAAACTAACAACATCCTCACAACGAGCCCTGGCTCTCATGCTCACTTCATATCAGATTATTTAAAGAAAAAGGCAATGATTTAACAGGTACAAATTCAAGTTTTCTGTATAGTTAAACACTGATTGTTACATTATAGGATAAAAAAAAGCAGAGGACAGAAACAATTAACAAAACGACTGAACACAAAACAGGAAGAAGTTGCATTGAAATCGTCACTTGAATAAATACTATAAAACATTCTTAAAATATTTGTGTTCTTAAAATAAAGAAATAAAGTATCAAAAAAGTGAAATGCAGTATATCAGCTGTTCGGATAATAAAAACAGAAATACAATCCCCAGATAAAAAAAAAAAAGTTTAAAAATAACTCTTAAAAAAGCCTTGTTTCTAACATGTGTGATTAACAGATTATATTTAAATGGGGAATGAAGATCACAATGACCTTTGACCCAGATCATATGAAACGATACAATACTCCATTGTCCAAACGCTTGAAAAGTTTCATCATCATCGTCACCAAAAACATGTCATGATTAAACGCTGTACATCCCAGGATATTACTTAACATATCACGCATAAATTATTAATCATTTACTCAAAATAAATTCAACTCTTAATGTTTATAAACTGGGCCTTACATTACTCAATCAACATACGCATAATTTACAGTCAAATGTCACCTAGATATGAGAAACATGAGCTGTACAAATGTATCCACACCCCTCCAACATCACAATATTAAAGTCATGAATAAAATAAACTATGTGCTTTGAACCATCAGCTCTGTGTTGAGTGATGTATTTGTGCTTATTGTTTTAATACGACTGTATGTCCATTAAGGAGACACGCTGAATACATATCGGATATTTATACATTTATAGTCAAAACTAACTCTTTTAGATGTTCCCGGTCTTATTGTGAATGCGTTTTCCAGCACCATTGGTTCACACAGCTACACAAACGTGAACAAATCCAGCTTCAGCATCAGAGGAAACAGTCACGTTCTGCGTTCATCCAATCAGCAATGCAGACACCGCAAATATGCAAATCAGATTTAGGAACGTCCCGTGTGAAACGTGGAAGAAGAAGATAACCCAGGATTGACTCAGACTTAAATATTTCAAGTGTGAAAAGCCCTAGTAAGATATGTTTATGAGTTAATGAAGCAGTAAGCCCCAAGAAGCCGTGGTTTACAGTGAATTTATAACAGCTAAGGGGCGTTTACACACCAAGCACCAAACTGTAAATAAACTGTAATTCATCGACTGGCCACTGGAGGCTGGTTGCAATCCCATAGACTCCCCATGTTAAAATGCCCGACTTTACAGAAGGAAAAAAAAACGTTTACAGCCTGGTGCAAAAAATTATTTTGGTCTATATACATTCTTTTTCCCCTTCTTGAGAATTGTGAGGGGGGGTGAATTTATATGAAATTATATTAAGCCTTAAAAGTTCTGCATTATTAAGGGCGTGGTCACTTGAGTGACAGGTGTATTGCCGCATCCGTCAAGCTAGGTGGGTGTGGCTTCAGCAACCAGCTCCCGCCTTTTTGCCCATTTTAGATGATCCGGGAGAGACGCCTGGCTCCTCCCACTTTGAGCTTCAAAAACGCTCTTCAGAAAACTACGGGTGACATCACGGATACACTACGTCCATGTTTATATGCAGTCTATGGTTTACACACAGACGTAAGGTAAGCAAAGCAATGTTTGTAGAGTAATTTCCAACAGCTTCGAACGTGGCTCAACCAATCAGAATCAAGGACTAGAACTATCTGTTTTTTAAGGAACAGTCATGTTTACGTTTCTCAGCGAAATTTTGCATTAAAATCCTCATTTCAATAGAAATCCATGCAATCAGGAGTTTCACATGAAGGTGATTTCACTCATGTTTACGAGAAAAAAATATTCATTCACATTACTTATTCATTAGATCCTTTTAATATCAAGAATTCGCTATCTCGTTTTAAGTAAATAGTCGCCACGTTGTATCAATTTGATCCTAATAAGAGGGAACAAATTAATACGTCATGAGAACTGATCATTTTGTTCTTATTTAACTAAAACAAGGGAACGAATAAATAAATTATTGTGTAATATGCGGCTCTCTGTACACTAAGTCTGTCACAAATTGGACCAAGACAAAAAGCTGCTTGGTTTGAAAGTCTCAATAGACAATGAAATTTCTCTAATGTAACCACGTTTTACAGGACAGAATCCAAAACTCGTGTGTTTCTGTGTGTGGAAGAATTGCTACACATCTATAAGAGTTTATTGGCCCTGTGTATCACGCCTGACAGACCAGTCCTAAGATCTAGACCTCATTGATAGTTCTCTCCGAAGGCCGGTATTCTGCGCTCTTCTCTGACGTTGTATCGATGAAGGACTGAGTCTTGCGTTTCAAGCGCGCTCTCTTGTTGGCCAGAGACAGGCTGTGCTTGCTGGAAGCGATGATGTCGGAGATGAACTTCTTGCAGTCGACGCAGACCTCCATGGTGCTCCAGTCTTCCATCAGCTCTTTCGGGAGCCCCATTTCCTCCTGAGACGAGGACGACTGACGCGTGTGCTTGGATAATCTTAGAGAGACACGATAGAGATGCTGAATATAAAGAGCAGAGTGGCAGAGATGTGCTCTATGTTGGGTTATTGTACCTGGACACTGTGCGCTGTAGGCTGGGATTCTCTGGCTTTCGGCCGTCTGCGTCCCGTTTCAGAGTCGATGTGGACGGACCCAGAGAGTAAATGGGGAGACTGCCATAAGGCTTCGATGGGAGGCGCATCTAGAGCAATAGAAAAGGAGTGTTATGCAGTCACGAGGAGCTTGCCACAAACAGTGTTGGGGAGTAACTAGTTACATGTAACGGCGTTACGTAATTTAATTACAAAATTATTGTAACTGTAATTAGTTACAGTTACTAAGAAAAAATGAGTAATTAAATTACAGTTACTTATGACATTTTTAACGATTACAAAGGGGATTACATTTGAATATTTACACGCATCCACATACAGATTTAACTGATTTCTTTCCCAAATTGCACTGACTATTCTGAGACATACCGCCCTAATAATTTCCGGGATGCGGAAATACAGTCTGGTTCGTAGAATCCAGTCATAAAAACGGAATGCCTAACGCGGACGGAATATGCCACATTTTGGATGACTAAATCAAAAGTAGGTCAGTACACTTGAATCAAAACATGACATGGACTAGTGTCTGTGAATATTAAGCCTCAAAAATGCAATATATGACTTGCACATTCTGCGTGTCTGTGGAAATCAGGTGTGGACTGGACACCGGGAGAACCAGGACAATTCCCGGTGGCCTGGCAGCCGATTTGGCCCGCTATTTAATATCATTATTGTATAATTGCCTGCCGAATGTACTAAAGCGATCATTTGTGAATCCGCCATTTGATAATTAAATCTCTAATAAGTCATGAATTGTTAGTCATGACTCGCGCGCTCTCCGCGCCTCCGCCAAACGGTTTGGATCAGACTCCGAGTAATCAATGCGAGAGAGAGAGAGAGAGAGAGAGAGAGAGAGAGAGAGAGAGAGAGAGAGTAGAGTGGACTGTGGAAGCGCACAGCTGGAGCAGAGAAGCAGAACTCCTGTTCAGGGTTTCAGGTCAGTTTCATCTGTAAAGATGCTTTTTTGTCTTTGTTTATTTAATCAAGCAGCAGCACGTTGCTCATCAGTCATCACTCAAAATACTATATAAAGGACATCATTATTATCTGTTGTCATGTTACAGTAGTAATTTAGCTGAAAAAAAATCTGATTTTTTTTATAGGTTTAGGGGGAGCTACGACAGACAACAACACAACCCTTACGAAAATTAACATTTTAATATTTAACTATAAATCCAGAGAAAATGGTTACTATTGTTTAACTGTGATAACCAAAAATGTAAAATTATTTTACAAATGTATTTATTTAAAAATAAATACAAATCCATTTGCAAAAAAAAAAAAAAGTTTATTTTTCTATCAGAGCAGTCAATTTTAACTATGAAAGTAAAAGTGAAGTGAAGTGACATTCAGACAAGTATGGTGACCCATACTCAGAATTTGTGCTCTGCATTTAACCCATCCGAAGTGCACACACACAGAGCAGTGAACACACACACACACACACTGTGAGCACACACCCGGAGCAGTGGGCAGCCATTTATGCTGCGGCGCCCGGGGAGCAGTTGGGGGTTCAATGCCTTGCTCAAGGGCACCTAAGTCGTGGTATTGAAGGTGGAGAGAGAACTGTACATGCACTCCCCCCCACCCACAATTCCTGCCGGCCCGAGACTTGAACTCACAACCTTATGATTGGGAGTCCGACTCTCTAACCATTAGGCCACGACTTCCCCATAAAAAAAGTTTATTTTTCTAATAAAAGCAAGGTTAATTTTTTGTAAGGGAAAAACATGACTCATGTACAGTATTGGGATTTTCTATAAAGATATTGTATTGTAGAGTATTGTATTGTAAAGTATAGTTTTGTTCAATCTTGAGTATTAAAGTCACGAGAGAGATGGATAACAGGGCAAAATAAAGAAACTGAAGAGAAAATGGAAGTGAAGGGGCAGTTCAGGAGAGAACTTTTAATTATTTTGCATGTCCCCAAATTAAAGATTTAAACCTTTTTTATGTCAGGTCCAAACAAAAAATAGTTTTGTCCATGAATTTGTTTGTATGAGTTTGAATTTTCCAGTCTGAATTTTTTTCCCAGTCCGCCCCTCCTGTAAATTAATGGCAAAGACATGGTTTCATTTACTACACATAGGCCTACTGAAGCTCGCAGTGTTTTCAACCTCTGCTGCCTCAATATAGGAGTACACGAGCACATAAACATAATTTATAGAACTGCTTTGTGTCACTTCATGTGCATTTTACTTATTTTGAGAAAACTATCATCATATACAAAGAAACAGCAGTTTATAAAAAACACCAATGTTTCAGGAGTTTATTACACAGAATACGTCACATGTTTATTAGATAACTGTATTTAAGTTGATGTATATGCTTTTATTTATTTTTCTTTAATTTTCACAAATTTATAAAAGTAATCAAAAAGTACTCAAAAGTAATTAGTTACATTACTTTAATAAAGTAATTGAAAAAGTTACACTACTATTACATTTTAAACAAGGTAACTTGTAATCTGTAACCTATTACATTTCCAAAGTAACCTTCCCAACACTGGCCACAAATAATATAAAAGGTTTAATAAAGTCAGGGGAGCATAAACAGGGTGTAACAGATCATGACTTACTTTTTTACAGCATTGTGAACACACCGGCCTGGAAAAGTGGAGAAAAATATGTCTCGGTTTCTATTAAACATCTCAAAAATATAAGTAAGCAAGCAAGACTCAGATGTTGAAAGGCTGGATATGTCTCACCTTTTACAAAACTGACAGGTGTAGGACCAGGTAAAGAAGGAAAACCGTTTCGTTCGGCAGCAGAAGCACAGCTGGGTAATAAGAGATATATCAGTTCATTAATACAGTATTATACAATACAGTACAGTAATATAGTCATACTCAATATGTTTCCAATAACTTTGCTTGCCAAAATAAAAACAAGCATGTGCAAAAAAACTAAATAAATATACTTGATATTTGTCGATTAGGTTTCCTTTAGCTTAAGACAGAGTTGTTTTAATAGTTTGAGTTAATTTTGATCAAGCTATTAATTTTGAACTGTGTCTTTTTGGTAGGATTTATGCAATATACACACAATTTTTTAAGAAGTCACCAAGGCTACATTTATTTGATTAAAAATACAGTAAAAACTGTAAAAATGTGAAATATTATTACAATTCAAAATAACTGTTTTCTATGCGAGTATATAGTAAGCTGTAATTTATTTCAGTGATGCACAGCTGTATTTTCTGCATCATTCCTCCAGTCTTCAGTGTCACATGATCTTCAGAAATCAGAATAATATGATGATTTGCTGCTTGAGAAACCTTTCTGATTATTATTAATATGTTGGAAACACTTGAGCTATGCTGGAGACTGATAAAAAATGTTTCTTTTATGAACACAAAGTTTAAAAGAACAGAAATCGAAATCTTTTGCAACATTATAAATGTCTTTATTGTCACAATTCAATGCATCCTTTCTAAATAAAATAATTTTACTGTAGTTTATTGAATGCATTAAACTTTTTAAATGCTGCTTCCTCTGAAAGGTTGCTCTAAATAATAAAAGCAGTTATCACCTTCCCCTTCTTCATGGCATTGTAGATGTCTTTGAACTGCTGAAACTTCTCCAGTTCGGCTTTGACCAAAACCTGCCGAATGTGCATCACTTCCTCCACGGTCAGAGACAGACACTCCACCGGGAAACAAAACTCCTCCTGTCCAAACACATCGGCCAGACGTCAGCAGAAAGACAGAGGACAGTGACAGAGGACCAAGTTTGTAGACGTTACCCATCACTTCCTCACTCACTAAGGATTTAGAGCTGTGTCTGGAGGGCGGCAGGAAGTGACGCACACTGGTGGGCGTTTCCTTCTCGATGGAGTGACGGCGCTGAGCGTGCTGACGTCTCTCCGGCTGCGGCGTGGACGAGATCGGGAGGAACATGGGTGGAGCTGAGAGAGAGAGGACGATGGAGACTCCTTAATTATCAATATTATTAGCAGCAGGGCCGGCTCTAGGTTATTTGGTGCCCAAGGCGCCACATTTTTTTAAATTCTGCAATTTTGCGCCCCGTCCAGCAGATGGCGCCCCAGGCGGCCGCCTGTGTCACCTGTCGGCAAAGCCGGCCCTGATTAGCAGGCACTGCAGTATGAAACCAGTCAGAAAATGGAGTTAAATGACCTCTGGTTTCACTAGATGTCAGAGAGAATAATGGTTTTAAATGAACACTTGCTTTAGTTTACAAGCCAATCTGAAAAGGCCATAAAACTAATATATAAATGCTTGAAATCAATTTGTGAAATTATAATCTGGATTTATTTTTACAGCTACTCAGCAACTGAAAATAATAAGTAGATTAAATACATATTAAATATAGATTATTTATTAATTTTAAATTAAATTTAAAAGAGAAGAGATGATTTAGTAATATGAGCAGAGATCTTTTAGCTTTTATTTTTATAGTGCAGTATTATTTTAGTTTTAATTATTAATATTTTGAATTAGCTTTTTTAATATATTCGAAATATATCTATTTCGATTTAATGTATTTTTATTTTAGTTTTAGTAATTATGTACTTCAACTTCAAACAAGTTTCTATAAGTGTTTACATTTTAATTTTGAATTTAAATTCAAAATGTAGTAATTTGGTCAAGCGCTTTTGTATTTTTTTTAATATTTCTATTTAATTTAAATTTATTTTGTTATATTTCAACGTCAACATATGTTATTTCAGTTAGTTGTTTTACTGTAAATGTAATTTATTTTTTATTTTATTTCAGCTTCTTTTCAATTACCAAGGCATTTCATTTAAATTAAAAACATTTAAGAAATCAATTTTTAAAAAATTATTTTTAAAAAAAAATAAAAAATAAAAATCATTAAAATTATTAAAGTAAAAACATGTATTACAATTTTTTTTATTGTATTTGCATATATATATATATATATATATATATATATATATAAATATATAATTTTAGTTTCTCTAAACAATGATAACAGAATATTGGACTATGAGTTGAATTAAAAATAATGCAAAAAACAGTTTCATAAACATATATATAAATAAGTGTGCATCAGGAACGACTCACTTTTCTTGCTCAAGACAGATTCTGGCGACGTGTCGTCCATCACAGATGTAGAGATGCTGGAGCAGCTGGCTGACCTTTGACCTAAGGTCTCGTCCTGAACGAGAGAACACATCACTGAAGATAACTGAAGAGTATACGGCCAAAAACGAGGTGTAAAACAGTCCTCACGTCTGAATCAGAGCTGTCCAGTTCAGCCAGAGTCGGTGCTTGAAGCCTTTTCTTCCGAAAGCCTCCGGAGCCGTTCTGCTGAAGAGACACGCTATTGGCCAACGCCAGCGTGCTGGAGGCCTTCCTCGCATCATCCGAGGAGGAGACGTCTGGAGAAAACAGCACAGAACATGCACGTGAAGAGATGCAAAGAAAATGAAGGATGCATTTTAGTTTTTTAAAAGCATCTGTTGACACAAAGTCATGATCTCTGTCTTCATCCGAGCCGGATTCATTCTCAGCATGTATAACATTATTTAATGCCTAATCTTGATTTTAAGGTTTGTGTTATGGTCAGTGACAGTGAAAAAGCAAACATGAGCCAGACGTTTCCTGCTACATCCAAACAGCCAAAGAAAATGAATGTTTTTAAACTTACATTTGGCATTAAACACACTATTTGAACAGATTTACCACAGATTTTAAGTTAAATGATACGTTTAAAACTTATTTTCATCATTAAAAAAAACGTTTGACTTTTTTTTCTTTTTTTATATATATAAGAGCATTAAAACTGATGCATATTTAGAATTTGAAAAAAAAAATCCTAATTCTAGTTTGGTGTTGGAACGTTTTTAATTGATATTTTTGAACGTCATCAAACGAGGTAAAAATGCTTTTTTATTATTTGCAAATCAGCTGAATTGTTATGATATACAGGACTGTGTTATGATTACCAAAATATATCAGTTGTTCCTGTAAAAAAAAAAAAAATTACTTTTTAGATAAGAACTCTTTAGAGATGTTTTGTTGTTGTGCACAGATTTGCATTTCTGCTATTTCAGAATAAAATGTGAGGTGTACAAAATAGATTTAGAAACCTAAAATCCTAGGTCCTAAAATACAGCACAGAGTTAATAGAAACTGTATAATCAGCACAATCTGCACATAATGTCAGAAGCAGAACGAACACGAGCACAGATGACATCCGTGAATGAAAACACTGATACTTTCATGAGTTTTTGGTACAGTGGCTGTACATTAGAATATAAATACCATGGGATATTAATATAGCAATCACATATAAAAGCAAAGGATGCACAAGTGTTTCTCAGAACATATTGTGCTTTTCTAAACGTGTGCTATTCTTTCCTTAAAATGCATGCAAACAGCTGCTTTCACACTTTGTTATTAATAACAACACAGCACATAACAACATGCGCAATCACATTTCACAAGACACTTATTTTAGTGATAAGAAATATGAAATAGTGTCAGAATATGAATAGTGAAAATATGAATGTCAGCTCTTTACTAATGCCATACAGAAATGTAATATATGACATATATTGCTTTAAATCAAGAGTGATATTGCCATATATGTTACCTATACATTCTCTGGATAGATGAAGATATAAGTTTATAACAAATATAAAATCCCGTGTTTATGTACATATCTATATAAATAACAACCATATAACGAACAATGCACAGTATATTTTATTTATATATGCAACATTATTAAAACAACATACTTATATACAAAACTGTGCTTCTATGTTTTGTCTAGCTTTATTTTTCCTTATAACTAATTCAAATTGATCTACTTTCCCTTGGGCATGTTTCTATCATCATCAATATAACAATAATAATAACAATCAGTGTTAGCAAGATGACGTCAAAATGGGTTTTTAAAAAATGGACACTTTTCGTTTGAGGGTCTATAAAAATATAACACAGTGACATAAACATTTAATTATTGATAAACCCTGAGAGACTTTATTTATCTGAGGGCTTCTAAGAATTGAGTGTTTACATATTTCTAGGACCCTCAAATGAACGGCTCCCGGTGATACGGATGAGATGAGCATTAATCATCACATCACGGCTTTACCTGATGAATCAAAACTCTGAGACATGCTAAGAGGCCGAATGACTGCAAGAAAACAGACAAGGGTTTAGATTCACAACAGCAGAAGATCCTTCATGCACATGCAGCACTAGATGTGTGTGTGTGTGTGTGTGTGTGTTAAAGTCTTACCAAATCGACTCCTGCGGATCATATCGGGCGACACAGGCCTCAGCTTCCTCTCAGATTTGATCTCCTTCAGAATGCGCTCATGCAGACTCGGAGGACGTTCGGCCTGTGGTTTGATTTTACGCTCCGCCACCTGACAGTCGCACACACACACCATGGATTATTTGAGAAAGAGTTGCATGAGTAAGAATCATGCACATGCTAATCAGCGAATGAGCAGCACTCACCGGGTTCAGCGGGGGTCTGGACCTGATAAACTCCAGTATGACTTCATGAGCGCTCTTCTTTAACCTGGGAGGAATATCTCCATTCACCTGAGACAGATAGAGACCCACAGAGATCTGAACACATGCACACACACTGTTTTAAACCAGAGAGACTGTCAAAATGCTACTTCAACAGCAACAAAACTAAGTGTATATTTTTCCAAAATGAGATTTATGCATCAGCTGAAAGCTGAATAAATAATCTTTTTTCATTGATGTATGGTTTGTTAGGATCAGACAATATTTGGTCAAGAAAATCTAGAATCTGAGAGTGCAAAGAAATGTAAATATTGAGAAAATCATCTTTAAAGTTGTTTAAATGAATGCATATTACTAATCAAAAATTAAGTTTTGAAACATTCATTTACAAAATATCTATAATTTTTACAATGTGTTACAAATATACCCCAGAGACTTAAGACTGGTTTAGTGCACCATGCACATATATATGGTGGCAAACTCTAATTACTGCAATTTAATATAAGATACTGTTAAATGTACAAACTTTGGAAACGAAAAAAACAAACAGTCGTATTATAATTTATAGTGAAAAACTTTAAACTAACATTGCCATACTTCTCTGTGATGGTACGTTGTTTAACTAATCATGCTTCCCTTTAGTTTTAGTTATCATGTTTAATCGTATGTTGTTTAATTAATCCATCCATCCATCCATCCATCTTCTTCCGCTTATCCGGGGCCGGGTCGCGGGGGCAGTAGTCTAAGCAGAGAACCCCAGACTTCCCTCTCCCTAGACACTTCCTCCAGCTCTTCTGGGGGGACACCGAGGCGTTCCCAGGCCAGCCGGGAGACATAGTCTCTCCAGCGTGTCCTAGGTCTTCCCCGTGGTCTCCTCTCAGTGGGACGCGCCCGGAACACCTTCCCGGGAAGGCGTCCAGGAGGCATCCGGAACAGATGCTCGAGCCACCTCAGCTGACCCCTCTCGATGTGGATGAGCAGCGGCTCTACTCTGAGCTCCTCCCGGGTGACTGAGCTTCTCACCCTATCTCTAAGGGATCGCCCAGCCACCCTGCGGAGAAAGCTCATTTCGGCCGCCTGTATCCGGGATCTTGTCCTTTCGGTCATGACCCAAAGCTCATGACCATAGGTGAGAGTAGGAACGTAGATTGACCGGTAAATCGAGAGCTTCGCCTTGCGGCTCAGCTCTTTCTTCACCACGACAGACCGGTACATCGACCGCATTACTGCAGAAGCTGCACCGATCCGTCTGTCAATCTCCCGTTCCATCCTTCCCTCACTCGTGAACAAGACCCCAAGATACTTAAACTCCTCCGCTTGAGGCAGGAACTCTCCACCAACCTGAAGAGGGCAAGCCACCCTTTTCCGACTGAGGACCATGGCCTCGGATTTTGAGGTGCTGATTCTCATCCCAGCTGCTTCACACTCGGCTGCAAACCGTCCCAGTGCATGCTGAAGGTCCTGGCTTGATGAGGCCAACACGACAACATCATCCGCAAAGAGCAGAGACGAAATCGTGTTGTCACCAAACCTGACCCCCTCCGGCCCCTGGCTGCGCCTAGAAATTCTGTCCATAAAAATCATTGACAGAACCGGCGACAAAGGGCAGCCCTGCCGGAGTCCAACACGCACCGGAAACAAGTCTGACTTACTGCTTGCAATACGAACCAAGCTCCTGCTCCGGTCGTACAGGGACCGGATAGCCCTTAGCAAAGGGCCTCGGACCCCATACTCCCGGAGCACCCTCCACAGGCCGCCGCGAGGGACACAGTCGAATGCCTTCTCCAAATCCACAAAGCACATGTGGACTGGTTGGGCAAACTCCCATGAACCCTCCAGCACCCTGTAGAGGGTATAGAGCTGGTCCAGTGTTCCACGGCCTGGACGAAAACCACACTGTTCCTCCTGAATCCGAGGTTCTACTATCGGCCGGATTCTCCTCTCCAGTACCCTGGCATAGACTTTCCCAGGGAGGCTGAGAAGTGTGATCCCCCTGTAGTTGGAACACACCCTCCGGTCCCCCTTCTTAAAAAGAGGGACCACCACCCCGGTCTACCATCCCAGAGGCACCGTCCCCGACTGCCACGCGATGCTGCAGAGGCGTGTCAGCCAAGACAGCCCCACAACATCCAGAGACTTGAGGTACTCAGGGCGGATCTCATCCACCCCCGGTGCCTTGCCACCGAGGAGTTTCTTGACTACCTCGGTGACTTCAGCTTGGGTGATGGATGAGTCCACATCTGAGCCCTCAGCCTCTGCTTCCTCAATGGAAGACATGACAGCGGGATTGAGGAGATCCTCGAACTATTCCTTCCACCGTCCAACGACATCCCCAGTTGAGGTCTGCCGGAGGTGGGAGTTGAAGATCTCTCTGACAGGAGACTCGGCCAAACGTTCCCAGCAGACCCTCACAGTACGTTTGGGTCTGCCAAGTCTGTCCAGCTTCCTCCCCCGCCATCGGATCCAACTCACCACCAGGTGGTGATCAGTTGACAGCTCCGCCCCTCTCTTCACCCGAGTGTCCAAGACATACGGCCGGAGGTCGGATGAAACGACCACAAAGTCGATCATCGACCTACGGCCTAGGGTGTCCTGGTGCCACGTGTACTGATGGACACCCTTATGCTTGAACATGGTGTTCGTTATTGACAAGCTGTAACTAGCACAGAAGTCCAATAACTGAACACTGCTCGGGTTCAGATCGGGGGGCCGTTCCTCCCAATCACGCCCCTCCAGGTGTCACTGTCATTGCCCACGTGGGCGTTGAAGTCCCCCAGTAACACGACGGAGTCCCCAGTCGGAGCACTTTCCAGCACCCCTCCCAGAGACTCCAAGAAGGCCGGGTACTCTGCACTGCCGTTCAGCCCATAGGCACAAACGACAGTGAGAGACCTATCCCCGACCCGAAGGCGCAGGGAAGCGACCCTCTTGTTCACCGGGGTAAACTCCAACACATGGCAGCTGAGCTGGGGGGCTATAAGCAAACCCACACCAGCCCGCCGCCCCTCACCATGGGCAACTCCAGAGTGGTGAAGAGTCCATCCTCTCTCGAGGAGTGTGGTTCCAGAGCCCAAGCTGTGCGTAGAGGTGAGCCCGACTATCGCTAGTCGGAACTTCTCAACCTTACGCACAATCTCGGGCTCCTTCCCCGCCAGTGAGGTGACATTCCACGTCCCTAGAGCTTGTTTCCGTGTCCAGGGATCGGGCTGTCGAGGCCCCCGCCTTCGACTGCCGCCCGATTTTCTAAGCACTGGCCCCTTACGGTCCCTCCTGTAGGTGGTGAGCCCACGGGAAGGCGACCCCACGTCGCTCCTTCGGGCTGAGCCCGGCCGGACCCCGTGGGGGGAGGCCCGGCCACCAGGCGCTCGCATACGAGCCCCAACCCCGGGCCTGGATCCAGGGTGGGGCCCCGGCTGCGCCATACCGGGCGACGTCAAGGTCCTATGATTTGATCTCTTCATAAGGGTTTTCTGAACCACTCTTAGTCTGACCTGTCGCCTAGGACCTGTTTGCCTTGGGAGACCCTACCAGGGGCATATAGCCCCGGACAACATAGCTCCTAGGGTCATTCGGGTACTCAAACCCCTCCACCACGTTAAGGTGGCAGTTCAAGGAGGGGCTTTGTTTAATTAATGTTTACTGAATTATTTTAGTGACTACCATGATGGTGTTTTATATATTAGCTCTTTTACCCACCTGTATTATTATTTTTACAGTGGTTATCAATATATTATACAGGCACAAAATAATAAATAATGAAATATATAGATGTTTTTGTTTTTTACCGCAAATTTAATTAAATCCCAAAATGTTACATTTAAGTTAAATTAATTCATTTAGCAGACATTTTTATCCAAAGCGACCTACAGTGCATTCAGGCTAACATTTTTTATACTGTAATGTTTTATTTAATTTTTGTAAATTCTTTACCTAACATGTGCTCCCTGGGAATTGAACCTGCAACCTTTTGTGCTTCTAACACAATGCTCTCCCACTGAGCCACAGGAACACTGAAATGTTACAGCCATATTTAACCCTCAGATTTAACAATTTTGTTTTAGTTTTTTAAACAGTGTAGCAGACACTGTTTGCATTTTTGGTGCAAACATCATTAAACCTCTTATAATTGCGGCCACTGTCTATTAATATAGTTTAGATATAGTCAAGAACAGGCAATAGCTATTTAGCAATTACTATTTGTTTTGAATGCAACTTCTGAAATGTTAATTGGATTTTTGATAATTAAGTCAATGTGTGGTTTACATGCCTCATTCTATTTTGATGCCACAAACCCATTCTTGTGCAATATTTTAGAAAAGTAGAGCAAGGCATGAGGCCATGGGTTCAGTTTCCAGGGAATGCATGAATTTAATAAAATGATGCAAGTCCCAAAAATGCATAAACGCAAATGCAATGTAAATGAAATATGTTCGTTGAGATTGATATAAGCTCTTCTTCTAAATAGATGCATAAGCGTCAGGGCAGCTCACCATGACCTTGCGTAGCTTGTAGCGTTTGGAGCGGATGTCGTCCATGAGCATCTCGTACGGCGTGAGCTGGAACTCGATGGGAAGCAGATTATATTCTCGCTCCAGCACCTTCTTCAGCTTCACGCCGTTCCTCAGATCTCGCATCAGCTGCACCCAGAGCCACGCCTGACCCAAGCACACATCCCAAGGCTTTTTCAACACAAAATCCATCATAATATTCCCAGGGGATGCAAATGTATCAATCTCATTTATGTTTCTAAGTAACAAAACTTTGCTCTATTGGAAACATTTTTGGAAACAAGTTCAGAACATCTAGTATTTTAAGGGTTTTAAAACCTTCGTTACGGGAACATTCCATTTTGCAAACATTACAAGAACGTTACTTTAAAATATTCCCCGAACATTCTGAAAGAACTAGAAACATTTAAAAAAATGTTACACTTGCATTCAACTGAAACATTTCAGAAAACAAATTATGTTTTTCAGCCAGAACATTATTAAAGACCAAATAACTTTGAACGAATGCTTGTTTATAACTTTGAAAGAACCTTGCTAGAACGTTAGCCAAAGTTGTTCTCATCTGATAGGTCTTAATTGTCTTTTAAACTCAATTGGATGAGGAGCAAACAGAGCCAATCAAAGGTCTCCATTCTTTGAATGTCAGGTTTCTTACCCAATCAGCATTCTGCAGCTTGTTTAGCTCCCTGCCAGGTTCGTCAACAGCATCCCCCTGCATCTTCCACAGGTTCTGTCCAATCAGAGCGAGACACAACATTTCAGAGTCGAGCAGAATCCTCTAGAATCTATAGACACGGCAGTACAGGAAGTCTATTATTACACCTGACAATTAGATGAATCTCACCAAAGCGGTCAAGAACACATGCAGGACTTATTTCACCCCAAAATCAAAAGAAACTAATAGGAAGTGAATACACAATTTAATAATAATTTTAGCAAACTGGAATAAAGCTGATAAAATAATAAAATAAAATATTATTTGTAACTAAAGCTAATACCCTAAAAAAAATATTTACTTAATAAAATTTAAACAAATTAAAAATGTTATTCCAGCTAGTTGCCAATGCAACACTTCAATTTTTTTGTTTTAGTTTAAACTGAAGTACTAATATAACTAATAAAACGAAATAAACTAAAAAACAAAACACTAATAATAATAATAACAAATAAGAAACATATAAAAAATACTAATACAAATAACAAACCACCCAACAAAATCAATAAAACTTTAAAAAAGAACATTAGATGAAAAACTAACATTACTAACTGGAAATAAAAACTTAAACTGAAGTAAATATAAATTAAACCTATATATATATATATATATATATATATATAATAGATTCTAAAACCTTATCTACTATAAAAATATAATAGAATATCAATTATACCAAAATAGCATAAATATTAGATGCAAAACTCTAATCACTAAATGAAAATAAATACAAACTAATACCGTACTAAGGCTAATACTGAAAAAAAAACTATATAGTAATCTAAAAAAACATTTGATAAAAAATACAATTACTAAAATAAATTAAACAGAAAATATAAAAATAAAACCTAATTCAAAGTATTAACAAAAACTATAATAGTACACAAATAACACGTTCTCAGACATGAATGTAAATCTACTGCGAGGACTACATGAGGAACATTAAAATGATGAATGTAGCTTGATTAGTGGCTGAAGTCTCACGTCTTTGGCGCTCTGGATCTTCTCCAGGAAGCTGCGCAGCTCTTTGGTCTCGGCGTACAGAGCTCGACACACGGCCTGGTAATGATCGGCCGCGTCTGCCGGCGTGGACAGGTGAAGAGCACACAGCTACAGACACAACACACATTCATTCAGTTTCACTATAATAAACCTCATGTTACATATGCATCACATAGATGTCCGTGCTGGGAATACACAACGATTGTGTCATGAACTAAATAAATGGACAGAAGGTGTGGTGAGTCACTCTTGGCTTCGACGTCTGTCTGCAGCCCATTAAAGCAACAAAAACATCAACACATACTGGAAGTATTCTGAACATTTCATCCGGATGTACGAACACAGAAGATCAGCATAATGTGCACAGTACGTATACTATATAATGCAGGAATGGCAGAAAGATTTAGATCATGTGTGCAGCTGGAACAACAAAAAGTTTAAAGCAGTTCAAAGTAAAGAAAACATACTTAATACACACATACATATGCAATGTATATATATATATATATATATATATATATATAGAGAGAGAGAGAGAGAGAGAGTTTAGAAAATGTTTAAATATTTTGCACAATGCATGCATTTTTATTTTGCATAAAAGCTTACGATTAAAACAGCTGTGACTCAAAACACCAATCGAATGAAGTGTACCAGCGAAAGGAAGTGCAATTATTTGCATCAAACAATATTTCTCGTCAAGAATCATATTTATGTTTTAAATAAAAAAATGGACACTTTTTTTTATTTTTTATGAAACTTGCTTTGTGCATAATTCTTTGCACACACAAACGTACAAAAGATTGGACTAATTACGATTTTTAAAAAAATGTTTTTTCCTTACACGAAGTCTGCATTTATTTGATAAAAAATACAGTAAAAACTGTAATTTTCTGAAATTTTTTACTATTTAAAAAACTGTTTTCCATGTGAATATCTGTCGAAATATAATTTATTTCTGTGATGCGCAGCTGTATTTCCAGCATCATTGTCACATGATCTTCAGAAATCATTCTAATTATTTAATGAAAACTATTTCAGAT
Organism: Carassius carassius; assembly: GCF_963082965.1. Classification (NCBI taxonomy): domain Eukaryota; kingdom Metazoa; phylum Chordata; class Actinopteri; order Cypriniformes; family Cyprinidae; genus Carassius; species Carassius carassius. The sequence goes on from NC_081778.1 coordinate 31,512,064, forward strand.
TGCGTGATCGTCGACGCAGATGTTGGTCATGTGACATCACTGTTGCATAAAGTCTACAGTCACAGAACGTAGCCTTTGATACCTTGATGATGTCGTGGTAGCCACGGATCCGGCAGGGCTCATCTTCGTCGTAGCCTTCATCAGCGCAGGAGTCGCTCTCAGCCTCAGCCACGTTTGTCATCAGGTCGATGAGCTGCTCGAGTGGAGGACTCAGCTCTCGCTCCTCGTTCTCCTTCAGCCCATAATCCAGAGCCTTATAGATCACGATGCCAAGAGACTCGATTGCCTGCGACAACACAACCCAAACACACTTTAACCGCAATAAATGTATTCATCAGTGTGTTTGTGTTGTTTTGCGCTAACAATAAACTCTCATCGTTCACTCACGCTCGAGTCCGAGATCCAAACCTGTACGGGTTTCTTCCTTCTGTTTAACACAAAAAAAGATATTTTAATGAACCAAAGAGTTGGCGGCAGCCATTGACTTAGTTTTTCTTCCAGTAGTTTTTTCTTCCATTCTATTGAAGTCAATGGCTACCGTCAACTCCTTGGTTCCTCAAAATATCATATTTTTTGTTGAACACCTGAAAGAAATTCATACGGGTTTGGAACGACTTGAGGGTGAGTAAATTAAAAATGTTTGGGTGAATATAACTTAACGTAATATCTTGGCGTTTTTTGTAGTAAACACAGTGAATAGATCTGGGAATTCTAGTGTACTTGATTCAGTTCCAGGGATTTTAGTGCACTGCAATGATTTCGACTCCTTGAGAAGTGCACTTAATACTGAAGTTGGGATATTTGAGACGTCAAATACATCTCGTGCCACAAGAATCTCAATGCTTCCACCAACAGCAGGTTTCAGGTTTTTCTTTCGGCTGAAGTTTTGTCTGTGACCCGACATGGTGAAACTAGTTGGCTTACATTGTGTAAAGCCTGTTAAAACAAATGTAAACTCCTTTAAGGCGTCAACGAAACCATAAAAGGGTTTGGTTTCTTATATCACATTTAAACGTACCAGATACTAACTTTACTCCAGAGCTCAAACCTGTAACCTTCGTTCAAAATAATCGGGTTGTATGATCCTTTACCTTGTGCAGTTTTGTTCAAGGTTTTTGAAGGTGAGTTCACAGTACATTACAGTAACAACTGGAGCCAGAATTGTGTCATGTTTGACTGGAAACATGACCTTTGACACCATCAAGAAAACATTTTCTTCTTGCTTGTACAAGCGTATAATCAGAATAGTCCTGTGACCCATTTTTCAGATTGTGATGAACCAGTCGAGAACCACGGAGAGATGCTTTCTATTCGGTCACATCACTAAATGACTGACTAATTAGTGTAGAATTGTTAGGCTAATCATTTGCATACCCTTCAGTGACTTAGTGTTTATTTGATAATATGCCATAAAAATATTTAAAAGTCACACTAACACACAGAACACTGTCAAAATTGTTAGGGATTTGCAAGATTTAAAAAAAAAAAAATTAATGATAGAAGTCTCTTCTGCTCAGCAAGGCTGCATTTATGTGATCAAAAGTGCTGTAAAATTGTGAAATATTATTACAATTTAAAATATCTGTTTTCTGTGTGAATCTGTGTTAATCTGTAATTTATTTCTGTGATGCTCCGCTGTATTTTCAGCATCATTACTCCATTCTTCAGTGTCACGTGATCTTCAGAAATCATGATAATATACTGCTCAAGAAACATTTCTGATTATCATCAATGTTTAAAACTATTGTGTTGGCGAATAGTTTTATGGAAAGATCAAAAGAACAGCAATTTGCGAATAACAACGCACACCTTCTGTGGCTTTAATTTACAAAAACACTGTAAAAAATAATTCACTCCATGAGATTATTGGAATACAAAATACTTTTTTTTCAGTCTTTCTACTTCAAAAATATTATATATATAATTATATTATAATTAATTAATTTGAGCTGAGTTATTAAAGCGAGAGTCCGTCATGAAGTTGGCTCTAGTGAACACATCATAAACCTGAAAGGTCAAAGATGCTTGGTCTATATGTCTCTAATTGGCCTTTAAAATGTCACCAGCAGTAGACATCCAATTAATGAACTTGTGGAGTGACCAGACAGCCGAGAAAAAACATGAACTAATGCTGAAAGCACACATCTGTATTAAGAAGAACACAGATGGGCTGCAATTGTCTCTGAGCTGCAGGAGATAATGTGGTCAGAGAGCTGTGAACTATTAAAAACATTTGTTCATCGAAATAAAGCTGATAAAAAATATATATATATTACTTAATTAGGTGACATTTCTAATTTTCATTTAGTGTAAGCTGGAAATTAATATAATAAAATAAACTAAACTGAAAATAATAAAAAATAAAAAGCAATAAAAAGTGTTAATTTAAATAAAGTTGAAAAAAAATGTTGACAAAAAAAAAACCACGTAAACTTATTTATGCAACATTTCAAATTTTTGTTTAGTTTAAGTTGAAGCACTAAAATTACTAACTGGAAATGAATACAATTAAAAAATAAACTAAAACTGAAATAAATAAAAAATAAACCTAAAGAGCAATAAAAAAGTGTTAATTTAAATAAAGCTAAAATAAAATAAAATAAAATATAAAAATTATACAAAAAACGTAAACTTATTTATGCAACATTTCTATTTTTTGTTTAGTTTAAGTTACAGCACTAAAATTACTAACTGGAAATAAAGTCAAGCTCATATCACCAGCAAACTTACACTCATTTACATCCTTCTCTTCACTCTCTGAGGCAGAAGTCTCAAAACTCATCCTTTCTAATCACCCTACATCTTGCCCGCTTGATCCTATTCCATCTCATCTTCTTCAAGCCATTTCTCCTGCAGTTGTACCTGCACTCACTCACATCATCAACACATCCCTCCACACTGGTGTTTTCCCCTCATCATTTAGACAGGCTCGTTTAACTCCACTACTTAAAAAACCCAACCTCAATCCTTCTCTTTTAGAGAACTACAGACCAGTTTCCCTTCTTCCTTTCATTGCAAAAACACTTGAACGAGCTGTGTTCAACCAAGTCTCTACATTTCTCACACACAACAATCTCCTTGACAGCAACCAATCTGGCTTCAGAAGTGGACATTCAACTGAGACTGCCTTGCTCTCAGTTGTTGAAGCTCTAAGACTGGCAAGAGCAGAATCCAAATCTTCAGTACTTATCCTGCTTGATCTGTCAACTGCTTTTGACACAGTTAACCACCAGATCCTCCTGTCAACACTACTGGCAAATGGCATCTCAGGAACCACACTTCAATGGTTTGAGTCTTACTTATCAGATAGGTCCTTCAAAGTATCTTGGAGAGGTGAGGTGTCCAAGTCACAACATCTAACTACTGGGGTGCCTCAGGGCTCAGTTCTTGGACCACTTCTCTTCTCTGTCTACATGGCATCATTAGGTTCTGTCATTCAGAAACATGGCTTTTCATACCACTGCTATGCTGATGACACTCAACTCTACCTCTCATTCCCTCCTGATGATCCAACGGTAGCTATTCGCATCTCAGCTTGTCTAACAGACATTTCTTCCTGGATGATGGACCATCACCTTCAACTCAACCTTGCCAAGACAGAACTGCTTGTGATTCCAGCAAACCCATCGTTTCATCACAATTTCACCATCAAGTTAGGCACATCAACCATAACTCCTTCAAAAACAGCTAGAAGCCTTGGAGTTATGATTGATGATCAGCTGACTGACTCAGACCACATTGCTAAAACGGTCCGATCCTGCAGATTTGCTTTGTTCAACATTAAGAAGATCAAGCTCTTTCTTTCAGAACATGCTGCACAACTCCACAACTCAAGCTCTTGTTCTGTCCAGGCTGGACTATTGCAATGCTCTCTCTGCAGGTCTTCCAGCCAGTTCGATCAAACCTTTACAATTAATTCAGAATGCGGCAGTAAGATTAATTTTTAATGAGCCGAAAAGAATACACGTCACACCTCTGTTTATCAATTTGCACTGGCTTCCAATAGCTGCTTGCATAAAATTCAAGGTATTGATGTTTGCCTACAAAACTACCACTGGCTCTGCACCCATTTACCTAAATTTGTTACTTCAGACTTATGTGCCTCTAGAAGCTTGCGTTCTGCAAGTGAACGTCGCTTGATTGTGCCATCCCAAAGAAGCACAAAGTCACTTTTACAGACTTTTAAATTAAATGTTCCCTCCTGGTGGAATGACCTCCCCAACTCAATCTGAGCAGCTGAGCCATTAGCCATCTTCAAGAATCGGCTTAAAACACATCTCTTCCATCTTTATTTGATCCTCTAACTTTAACACTCACTATTCTAATTCTATTCTTAAAAATATCTAACTATCTTTCTAATCTTTTTATATTCTATTTTCTTTTCATTCATTATGCAATTGTATGTGTATGTGTGTGTGTGTATGTGTGTGTGTATATGCAAAGACCTCTAACTAGCTTGCACTATTCTTTTTTATTTTTATTTTTTTATTCTATCTGTTTTCTTTTTATTTATTATAATATTTAAAATCCCATGCTACGTGTTCTGTGTTAACCTAACTGAGACTTGTTATAGCACTTATATATCATTGCTCGTTTTGTTGTTTTTTTATTGCTTCCACTGTCCTCATCTGTAAATCGCTTTGGATAAAAGCGTCTGCTAAATGAATAAATGTAAAATGTAAATGTAAATGTAAATACAATTAAAAAAGAAATAAAACTGAAATAATAATAAAAAAACTAAAAAACAATTTAAAAAATGTTTTAATTTAAATAAAGTTAAAATAAAATAAAAAATAAATATTAGGCATAAATTATTTATGCAACAATTTTTGTTTAGTTTAAGTTGAAGCACTAAAATTACTTAGTGGTAAAATCAATAAAATATAAAACTAATCTAAAACTTGAATAAATACAATTAAATCCTAATAAAGGAATCTTAAAAAGAAAATAATTTTTTTAAATAAAATAAAATAAATCTTTAATATGCAAAACATTTCAAATTTTTCATTTAGGTTGAAGCAGTAAAATAAATAAAATCTAAAACTCAACTAAAAATAAATTAAACCTTAAAGGCAATATTACAAAAATAAAACTGACAAAAGCACAAAACAAAATAACAAAAAATTAAAGACAAATACTGAAAATATAAAAATAAAAACAAATTCAAAATATTAATAAAAAATATATAAAATCTTTTAACAACTGAAGCAGTTATAGCAGTAACAGCTGGAAACAGTGAAGAGCTGTGAAACATTTCTAAACTAGACTGAATTAACAAACATGTTCCTGCTCTTTCACCGATGCTGTCATGAGGAATCACTCACCTGTGTGAAGGATCGGCTGGGATTACACACACCTGAAGATGAAGAACAACTACACATCCATCATGTAACAATCCTCAGCGCTGTTTGTTCTTACAGAAAAACACACTACTGACGGCTGCAAACGGGACGCAGATAATCTTTATGCATCTGATGACTATTAACACAATAGTTCACCAAAAAAGATGATTTAAAGAAAATGTCCTCAACTTTCAGGAGATTCAAGATTAGGATGAGTTTGTTTCTTCATCAGATCTGGAGAAATGTAGCATTGCATCATTTGCTCTGCAGTGAATGGGTGCCGTCAGAATGAGAGTCTGATAAAAACATCACAATAATCCACAGCACCCCAGTCCATCAGTGAACATCTGGAGAAGACAAAAGATGAAACACATCCAGCATTAAGATGCTTTTAAATTAAATTAAAGTTCATAATGTTTTGGCTTGTAAACAGTGCTTGGTTTGTGCAGATTTCTCTCCTGATTCAGACCAGACCACTTTTTCATAATGGACTCTTAAAACATCTTAATGCTGGATTTGTATCAGTTTTTGTCTTCTCCAGATGTTAACTGGAGTGCTGTGGATTATTGTGGTGTTTTTATCAGACTCTCATTCTGACGGCACCCATTCACTGCAGAGCAAATGATGCAATGCTACATTTCTCCAAATCTGATGAAGAAACAAACTCATCCTAATTTTGGATGAGTACATTTTAAACAAATGTTCATTTCACTGACAACCCGAGTGTATCAGACTAATGACAATTTTATTAATACACTGTAGCAGCATTTATTACAACTCAGGTCAAGTCAAGAATATGCAAAAACAGATGACAATTTTGAAATCCATTTAATCTCAGAGTGTTTTTTGCAGCAGGAAAAGGCGAAATCAGCAAAGAAACAGATCTCTCCGCTGTTATTCTTCAGTCGACAGCAAATGAGGAACAAGTTCACTACAGAGACTTTCGACAAAAAAACAACTTTCCCTGGAACCTGCGAGACACGGTCTATCGATCTTGACAGCATGTCTCAAGCGAGAAAGTAATGACATGCATTTATCTAAAAGGCAAACTGAGCACCTCTCCTCTGGATTATATCTCAGAGATCTGCAAACTCAGATGTATCTCAGTTCTAACTCATGCATTTCTCATCAAACGATCTGAGCTACATTCGTTTTACATCTCTACTGTATGACATAACTGCAAACTCCATTTAGTCTCCTGAGCAATGAAAGAGCAACCCCTGAGCAATAAAATTATCTTCTGGAAATGCATCAGCTCAGTCTATCTGTAATTAATATCTCAATCTTTTAAACCGTGGATAAGCTGCACAATGAGCACATTTCATTATTATCAGCAGCTCTTCAACATGTGAAACCATTGAAGCATTAGGGATATCACAAAGCCTTTAATTGGGCTTACAAAGATTTTCGACACAGGTGCATGGGGGGTCAGTTTCAGACCAGTGTTTTAGTATCCTTACATTAATAGATTTTTATTATTATTTTGAATTAGGTTTTATTTTAACACATTCCATTTTCATTTGCATTTTTGTTAATGTTTTCGTAATGTTTTGTTATTTTTATTAGTACGTAGTTTTCATTCATTATTATTTCAGTTTTAGTTATGTGTAGTACTTTTTTTTTACTTAATAAAAAAGTGAGAAATGTTGTTATTATATATAATTAAAACCATCAACCAACTTTTCATGTCTTTAAATAAAATAAACTTTATGAAATAAAATAAAATAAAAACGACTTAAAATTATTTTTTATTATAGTTGCCAATGCAACATATCTCATTTTAATTCGGTTTTATTGGTTTAAACAGAAATAAAAAATAAAAAAGAATTAGTAAGATAAAAACGCACACACAATTTTTTTTTAAATGAAATCAGAACATGTAAATATTAATTTAAATAATAAAATATTAATAAAAACTAAAATAGTATCTCAATTATATTAAAATAACACTGATTTGCAACTAGCTGAATTAAAATAAGTTTAAATAAGTTTTGCATTTTTATGTTATTTTATTTCAGTTCATATTTATTTTATTTCAAGTAATGAAATTAAATATTTATTTATGTATGCATTTGTATGCATTTATTTTTTTATGGTTTTAGTTTTAGTTAATCATCATAACACTGTTTTATATCCAAAACAAATCCTAAATGCATGGATAATTTTAGCCTACAATGTCAATATAGTCACACACTGAGCAAACAGCAAACATATTTCATTTGAACCTGTAGTGCAACATTTTACACACAAAAGTATTATATATAGGGATGTCTGATCAGGAGCTAGTTTGTGTTTATCAGCATGTGTGTTTATTTGTGCATCAGAGAGCATGTAAACAACGGTGACTGTGAGCACTTACATGGCTTTAATGCTTCATTAATGCTGTCTTATGATTATTTTAGACTAATGCATGCTCGATATTCAATCTGACCTGCAGATAAAAGCCTATTTCACAATCTCATGCCATATATATCAGTGCTGTCAAAAATGTATAATGCAAAAAATGCATGACACAATTATATCCAATTCTTGCACATAAGGTGATGCATTCAATATGATGCATATTTTGTGATGCAGAACAGAAGTCAAAAAAGGGAATTATATAAACCGTTTCAAAACATCTGCACCCAAATCCATCAGTTTATCATCTTTATAGGAATGCAATAAAGGTGTTGATTTGTCACCTGATCTGACTGCGGAATGAAAGCGCACTGATCCGTCTTTATAAATCCTCACATGTTCCTCTCCTCCAGAAGCAGCAGAATCCTCCAGAAGAGAGCGACAGCACTGGTAACACACAGCCCACGCCTGCTCCTCGTTGATGGGCTGCTTGTATAGATGTAAAATCTCGTCCAGGGACAGATGGTCCTCATCCTCGCTGTCCATGATGGAGCGCGCATCCCCAACATCATCAGTATCCTCTTCCTCTATCAGCTTGTGTCTGTCATCATCATCATCTTCATCTCTCCTGCGAGCCATCATCTCATCATATCCAGCAGGGATGAGAGGAGAGGAATGCTGGGGACCAATGCACCTGCGCTCGGTCTGATGCCGCTGATGACGCTCACTGCTGATTCTGCATCAGAAACGCTAAGTCAAGCGAGGATGTAAAAGTAGGCGGGGCTTACTTATATTAAGTCACTATAAAATAAAAATAAAGGTGTTTACGTTTAAAATTAAATTCTAAAGTCATTTTAGATGTATTTATCAAAGTGTAGATTTTCTACTTTGCATATCGAGATGTCAGCGAATTGGTCAGGATGGACCAATCAGAGTCGCTTATTTTTTAATTACATTTTAAATATATATATATATATATTTTTTTATACACGTATAATTAACAATAAATAATCTATAAGTATGGTCAATTATAATACACATGTTTTATATTTGAATTCTTTAGCAAATTATTAAAAGCATCGCGATGTCACGTGTTGTTTGTTACTTTTCTCAGCGCTGGCCCGGACGGACCAATCAGAGTCGTTTATATAGACGGGTACGTTTTTTTTAATAAATTAATTTATAGAATTCGTGTGATTAAAAAAAAAAACTATGTCAGATAAAAAACTAGTGTAATTAATACATTTAGAGAGAGAGAATAAACATCTCAAACGTCCTGACAATTGAATGAAGCTCAATGTAAAATTTGGTCCTCTGTGCCCTTAAGCGTCCCTTTGTGGAAAAACAACAGTTTAGGGATAATTAGGCTGCCAAATGTTTGATATTCTTTGAAAATTCACATCGTTTTGAGAATCAAATCACATATCAGTTATATAAGCGTCGATTTGCCTCCAGAGGACGACACGCAAACATCTCTTTACATACTTCCACATTTGAACGCTTTATGTTTAATGACCTGTTTAAGGACATTTCCACAACTTTCCTTTGATTAAATTTATTTCTTGTGTAGTCATCCTCACCTATGTGTCCACAAATTAATCATAAATAAATACACTGTAGTAGCTTAACTGTCGCTCCGAGAAAAGTTTAAACAAGTTTACGTAATTAATATTCACAAGCTAAGCCGTTAGCAAAGTTTGATTGGTTAATTCACTAACTGACTCGCCAACGTCTGGTTTTCAGCGAATCAGACGCGCCTACGTCGCAATACGTATTTAATATTCATAAGCCTATCGTATTCTAAAAAAAAAAAAAAAAACTGTATATAGAAATATCTAAAATGAAACATTTTAGTCTGGCTTTCTTGTAATGTCTTATTTGCTTTTTATTATGATTGTTTGTTTATTTTTTAATGTTATTTATCTAATTATTTATGGTTTTTATTTGTATTTTTTATTCTAATTTTAGTGCCAATTGCTTGTTCTTGCATGTAAAGCACTTTAAACTGCATTGATTTGTTTCGAAAAAGTGCTATATAAATATTATTATATTGATTTCCTGATTTCAAAAAAGTTAAAATAGAATCTGAACATACAAAAAAATTTACTTATTCAAAAATGTTAGATGCTATAAATGAATACCAAAGATAAACACTATATATTGCAAAAAAATAGTTAACATTTAATATATCACCCAGCCATTAATACAGCATAACACTTCTATATTTAATAATAAATGACTAATGTACTTTACTGTTTGTGAACTATTATCTATGTTTGTAATTGTTTTTCTTTTTTTTTTTTTTTTTTTTTAGAAAATCCTTCTGAATCTGATATCATACATTTAATCAATGATCCTCCGTGTAAAAGTGTATATAGTGATATAAATTATATAAATTCTATCAATTAATTTTAAATATATTTAGTTTTATTCATTGTAAAAAAGGTATATATTTGTTATTCAATTTCTGTCCACAAGGGGGTGACATTTCACGCACTTTAATAATAATAATAATAATAATTATAATTTGTTGTAGAAGTCATAATGTTTAACCTTCAACCTTATATCTACACGAAATTGCCGTGGAATAATAATTTTTATTACCCCTTTCGAGGAGAAAGTGTCTTTACATCACATCCTGCACACAGTACTTCAGGACTATACCCTTTTCAGATAATAGAATACTTTTAAAATAGCTGATTAACAAACATGGCATTGCATGTTATGAATATTGTCGGCACTGTGATGTATTTCTTTTGATAAAAGCATCTTCCAAATGCATGAATGTAATTGCAAAAATACATTCATATCAGACAAGGTATAACAACTTGAAAAAAGATTTTTTTTCACACACACATTTCGACAAAAAACTGAATGATTTTTAGTAATGTGACAGTCTCGTTCATGCATATTTAAATTATATGCAAATGCGGTTGTGCATAGTAAAACTAGGTGTGGATAGCTCAGCTATTTTGGGGATGCATGTATGAAAATCTTAATTCAACCCTTCCATAGATTAAGCCCTTAAAAAAGTCAGAAAGTATTTAATTCATAAATTCATGGCATTAAATGTTGCATGTGCTACAAAACAAACAAAAAACATATATCTAAACGTTCTTAAATTAAGATACATTTACTTGAAATCCGAAATGAGGATAATTTAAGTTGTATTTTTTTGAGAAATAGAACAAAATTAATTGAGCTCATGCTTAAAACAAGAACAAACATCTGTCAATGAGGTATGAAAATGAATTATTTCATATAAATGAAGTTATTTGTTCTTGTTTTAATCATAAATATCATTTATTTTGATAAATTTCTCGAAACTTAGACTTCTTATCTTGTCATTTTGCTTATCAATGCATCTTTATTTTAGAAACGCTTCAATTTGGTCCTTAAAATTTCATTTTTTGGTCTTAATGTCTTAAACTGACCTTTGTCATGTGCATTGGAAATAAATGAGAACCAGGCAGTTTTTTTTCTTTTTTATTCAATACGATGCTACAAAACACCGACACGTTAAAATCGTTTTACCATCACCGTATGGCATGCATATCAGGATACTGCAGAACATTAAAAAACATTATTAAAAAATAAGTCAGTATTGTTCCTTAAAACGGATGGTTAACAGTATTTGGCATTTAGCACACAAAACATTAAAATCATATATTAAATACAACAACATATATTCTTATTTGTGGTTTGTTCTCATAAATAGGAGTCACTTTCTGCAGGAGAGCTTGACATTTATGATCTGTAGCCACTGTTCTTTTCTGAAAATAGATGTTCTGTAGAAGAATATGTCTGTACTCTTACTCCTCCCTTCTTTGCTCCATAGACACGGACAATATCGACTATTATAAAGTTCAGGGTTCCCACCATCACATCGTTTAAAATATGTGATTTTCAGATCTGGAAAAGTCCGAAAATCTTAAAAGTTCTTTTAAAAATTTGTTCTACGCTCTAAAATATTAAACTGGCTCAAGTAAAACTGAATTGGGTGAATCATTCCTGAGTTGATTCAGTGAATCAGTGGTTCACAAATCAGTTTATCACGTAAAAAAATATTAGGGAATTTTATATTTGTGTTTTTTAGATCTAGAAAATTCATCTTAAAGGTTATTTTAAAAATCTGCTCTACGCTCTAAAATATTAAACTGGCTCAAGTAAAACTGAATTGAGTGAATCGTTCATTTGAGTTGATTCAGTGAATCAGTGGTTCACAATTCATTTTATCACGTAAAAAATGTTAGGAAATGTTACATTTGTGTTTTCTAGATCTAGAAAAGTCATAAAATCTTAAAAGTTATTTAAATAATCTGCTCTATACTCTAAACTTTTAAACTTGTTCAAGTGAAACTGAATTGGGTGAATCATTCTTTTGAGTTGATTCAGTGAATCAGTGGTTCACAAATCTATTTATCACGTAAAAAAATGTTAGGAAATGTTACATTTGTGTTTTCTAGATCTGAGAAAGTCATAAAATCTTAATTTTGTCAAAAGATTTGCTCTATGCTATAAAATATTAAACTGGCTCAAGTGAAACTGAATTGAGCGAATCATTCAGTGAATCAGTGGTTCACAAATCAGTTAATTAGGTAAAAAATGTTAGGGCATTTTACATTTATGTTTTCTAGATCAGGAAAAGTCATAAAATCTTCAAAGTTCTTTTAAAAATCTGCTTTATGCTCTAAAATATTAAACTGGCTCAAGTAAAACTGAATTGAGTGAATCGTTCATTTGAGTTGATTCAGTGAATCAATGGTTCACAATTCAGTTTATAACATAAAAATGTGTATAATGAATATAGATTTTGCTGGTAATGTTCCATTTAAAATATATTAGCTAAATATTGGGCTTGCATCGATTATGTCGACATGTTTGCAAGCCATAAAGCAGTCTGTTTGAATGATTCATTAGTGATTATTTATCTGTTCTGGAAGTCTCATGGAAAGTGTGGGAACCCTGAGGGCTAGATCCTGTCCAGTGTGTTCAGATGGCAGTGCATTTATAAATAAATCCGAACACTAGTTATGGTATCGTATGTCATGCCAGCATTAGTTACAGCATGTCACTTCTCTTGTAAACATTGTTAAGTAGGCAAAAACACTGTGCATGCATTATTTTGAGGTACAGTATGATAACGCTTCATGCATTGGGTCAGATATTGTGATGCAGAGCAAACGGATATAACAAGAACATCCTGAACTTTTGCTGATGGTGTTTTCATTTACATACTACAGTTAATCATTCCACAATTAAAACACACAGGCAGTGATTCATATTAGGCCATTATAGCATTAGAAATACATAGAAACTTTAAAAAACATCGAACAAACTACTAGATATACAATCTTGAGCACCAGCAGTCAATTCTTTATGCATCAAACAATGCAGTCGGTTATTATAAAATATATGTGAAATGCCAACAAAATCAGTAGATTTTTTAGTTTTAGTGTAAAATGTTGGTGAATGAGACGAGGGAAGCTGAACCAGACGACTATCAGGTCAAGCCATAAATGCATCCAAATGAATTCACCGAAAAAATAAGATTTGCTGTAAATGTACTGTCCAAGATGAGGATGAGATCGTTTCTTCATCAGATTTGGAGAAATGTAGCATTGCATCATTTGCTCTGCAGTGAATGGGTGCCGTCAGAATGAGAGCCTGATAAAAACACCACAATAATCCACAGCACTCCAGTTAACATCTGGAGAAGACAAAAACTGATACAAATCCAGCATTAAGATGTTTTAAGAGTCCATTATGAAAAAGTGGTCTGGTCTGAATCAGGAGAGAAATCTGCACAGATTAAGCAACGTTTATAAGCCAAAACAGCTCTTAACAAATGTGTGTGGGATTTTAATGTGAGAGACAACAGGAGATGCACTTTTTCAGTGTTATGATGGATTATAGACTCATATTTTAGTTAAAAACGTCTTAATGCTGGATGTTTCATCTTTTGTCTTCTCCAGATGTTAACTGATGGACTGGAGTGCTGTGGATTATTGTGATGTTTTTATCAGACTCTCATTCTGACGGCACCCATTCACTGCAGAGCAAGTGATGCAATGCTACATTTCTCCAGATCTGATGAAGAAACGATCGCATCCTCATCTTGGATTGCCTGAGAGTGAGGACATTTACATAAGATTTCCATTTTTGGGTGAACTATTCCTTCAAATTATGCATAATGTATACCAAGACAAATATCTTTATTGTAGGCCTGAAACATAAGCCCGGTAAATAGCATTTTTAAATAAACCTAATTCTGGTAATTTTACAGTAATTTACCAGGACTGCTGTGTAAAAGGAGCTCTACAAGCATGGTGTTAGAAATGCCAAGAGCTTGATTTCCAGGGAATGCATGAACTGATCAAATTTAGCCTTGAAATGCAATGCAAGTTGCTTCGGATAAAAGCATCTGCCAAATGCACTAAAACATAAATGGAAATGTTTTGTGTGTTGTTGTAATGCAAATGATGGACTTGAAGTGCATTACTTAAGTCTGATTCAACTGCATCATTAGAGAAGCCATAAAATTGCAATTGATTCATTCGTGCAATTCTGTAGTCACATGTCTTTCTCTTGGCATCATCGTGTTTGTTAGGAACGTACCAGCTGGTGATGTAAACAGCGTTCCAGTTAGAAATAAAACACTTATAGGAAGAGGAACAAACTCAATGTTATTCACAGAACAAAAGATGTACCCTCAACGGGATCTGTTTGTGCTTTATAGACTCAGTTTGCTGGATGGAGAATCTCACATGGGTTTTTGAGGAGGTTTTTGAACTTTCTTCTCGTATGATCCTGCGTGCTTGTATCCAGACACGTATCCGGACGTGTCCACCACTTCCACTCGCCCTGCCTTGCCCTTCCCGCGGCCCGTCTCGTCAAAACGCTCCTTGTGCGATCCGGTGAACTTGGTGGTGTCGGTTAAACGGGACACGGTCGGGGAAGCCACAGCTCTCTGTGAGTCCAGAAAGAGACTTGTGATCAATGGTGTTTTAGAAATTAGTCTCTTCTGCTCACCAAGGCTGCATTTATTTGATCAAAAATACAGCAAAATTATGAAATAGTTTTACAATTTCAGATAACTGTTTTCTATGTGAATATGTGTTAAACTGTAATTTATTCCTGTGATGCTCCGCTGTATTTTCAGCATCATTCCTTCAGTCTTCGGTGTCACATGATCTTCAGAAATCATGAAAATATACTCTGCTCAAGAAACATTTCTGATTATTATTATCAAAGTGGAAAAGAGTTTCCCAGACATTTTAAGTTAAAGTTTTAATAATTTAATAAAAATAAAAAAACATTTGAATGATTGCAGTTCTCTGATTTCAGTTCATGGTAACGTTAAATAAAAGTGAAAAAATAAAATATTAAAGATAATATTAATAAAAAATATAAAGATAAAAATACAGGTTTTATTTTTATTATACATATATTATTAAAAAAATAAGCTTTTTTATCAACATATAAATCCCAGTTTACATTTATGCATTTAGTAAATAATAAAATATCTTAAGTATTAAAGATAATATGAATAAAAAATCGAAATAAGAAAAAAACTGGTTTTATTTTATTATATATATTATTATTATTTTTTTACGATTAATTATAAGCTTTTTTAGCAACACATGAACCCCAATCAAATGTTTTTATATTTAATATATTTTAAATATTAAAGATAATATTAATTACAAATATAATTATTAAAAATACAGGTTTTATTTGTATTATTTTATTATATATATTATTAAAAAGATATGATTAATTATAACACATGAACCCCAATTTACATTTATGTATTTAGCAAAAAATTAAATATTTAAAATATTAAAGATAATATTAATTAAAAATATAATTATTAAAAATACAGGTTTTAATTTTTATCATATGTATATTATTTACATTTTATATGGTTAATATATATGCTTTTTAGCAGCACATGAACCCCAGTTTATATTTATGCATTTAGCAAAAAAAATTTCTTTTATTTAATATTATAAATCATATTAAAAATACAGGTTTTCTTTTTTATTATATATATGTATATATATATATATATATATACATTATAAAAAATATGTATGATTAATTAAATGCTTTTTTATCAGCACATGAACCTCAGTTTACATTTATGCTTTTACCCAAGAGTTTTATTAAAACAGGATACTATCAACATTTATTGATGTAGAGCCATATGCTGTGTGCTTTACCGTGACTCCAGCTATAACGGGCGACTTCCCTTCGATCATCTTGTAAACCTCTTGCGCGGCGTCCTCGCTGCTCTTATCTTTGAAGCGTTTCCTGGCCAGCTCCGCCAGCGCTTCTTTGAACTGGCTGTATGTAATCGTGCGCGCAGATTTGTTCCTAGAAAACAATGACAAACGGATGATAAATTCATCAGTTTACATCGTGGCATCAAATATAAATACAGAGCAGAGCATGCATGCAACACCTGATTAAAAGAGCTCTTTTCAAACACCACTGGAGTGACAATGAAATCTTCTCATTCTTCAATTTTTCAGGATTTGCATTATGACTCCAGGCATGCACTTAAAGATCGCTGCATGGTAACACGAGTACAAACAGCCTTTAACATGCTGTTCAAAAGCCATAAAGCTGGCCGTTTCGTAGTGACAAGCTTTGGGTAAACATGCCCCTGTGGTTTTATAATGAATTAGATTTCTTTGCGGAGCAGTTTTGTTTGTGCGATCCTTCAGTGCTGCTGTCTAACGTCTGCCGCTGTTCTCTCTCACTGCTCATGTGCAGAATGCTAGCAATATTACCCTACATATGCATTAATTAACACATGAACTAAACAGCAATATTACCCTACATATGCATTAATTAACACATGAACTAAACAGCAATATTACCCTACATATGCATTAATTAACACATGAACTAAACAGCAATATTACCCTACATATGCATTAATTAACACATGAACTAAACAGCAATATTACCCTACATATGCATTTATTAACACATGAACTAAACAGCAATATTACCCTACATATGCATTAATTAACACATGAACTAAACAGCAATATTACCCTACATATGCATTTATTAACACATGAACTAAACAGCAATATTACCCTACATATGCATTTATTAACACATGAACTAAACAGCAATATTACCCTACATATGCATTAATTAACACATGAACTAAACAGCAATATTACCCTACATATGCATTTATTAACACATGAACTAAACAGCAATATTACCCTACATATGCATTTATTAACACATGAACACATCACAACAGATGCAACAGGCTCTGTTTGGTTCATACTGTCAAAAAACAGCCGAGAAGCATCAAAACATTTAGCTAAAATAACTTACATTTTGCTTGCTCGCGTTAACATAACACAAGAGTTATGTGGACTACATGATATTTTCATGGCGTTTTTGTGCTTTTTGGTACTTTAGAGGAAAGTAAAGTATATATGTATTATTATAGACAAATAAATCACAACAGCTCTGGATTTTATTTGCTGAATGAAACCCAATCGTACTCATTTCGAGCTGCTGATTCCAAGAATAATATCTGTTTTGCTCGAGCATATCTCTTTTTCAAAAAAAAGTGACGCATATTGTTGCATTTTTGCTTTTAACGAGCACTTAATCAGCTGATGGAGTCATGATTTCTGTCTGAATCTGAGCTGGAATGCACTGATTAGTTAAATTAGCAAAATGTAGGACATTATTTCATGTCAATATTTAATGTTTTATTTTTTCTGCGTTGAAACAGCCAGAGAAAATTACAGAATTAATGTCAAAGCTTATTTTGTAAAGTTTTTAATTGACATTTGACTGCTTTTATTTAAATATGTGCATTAAAGCAGATATATATTAATGCTTGTTTGTAATTTGCTAAATTTGAAATATTCTAACTTTGTAAAAACTTTGGATTTTTTAACTCTGCATCATCAAATTAGGTAATATTATATATGCAAATGAGAAGATTTTTTTTAATTGTTAATATTTCAATAATGTTCACATGACCTTTGCTCTCTGTTGTCGGCTGATGGTCATGTGATATGCAACTATTTCATTTTCTTTATTTGTTTGTGTTTGATTTATATATTACATTTTAAAACTACGTATTATTATTTTTTCATAATATATTAATTGTAAGCTTTTAATCAACTCATGAACCCCAGTTTAAATTTAGATTTACATTCATTCATTTAGCAGATGCTTTTATCCAAAGCGACTCACAAAAGTTTTGGGAAAAACAGGATTATATTTTTATATGATATATTTGAAATCAGCATCATCAAATGAATAGTAATAATACATGTGCAGATATGAGGAAAAAGGCTGTGGCTTTATCACGCATCTTTAACATCATTCGGAGGGGTTTTAACGCCTGCCTTTAGTTCTGATGCTTTATGACTGTAGTCTTGATCTTTGGCCTGAGCCTCTGAGCACACACACACACACACACACACACACAGACTGCACACTCTGCTTGGCTCATGCAGTCAGGCTCAAATAGGTCAGAGAACAGCTGAGAAGCATTAAAACATTTTGCTAAAAAAACTTACTTTTTGCTTGCTCGCTTTAACATAACACAAGATTTGGTTGAACTACAGTCATGATATTTTCATGGTGTTTTTTGTCACTTTATAGAAAAAGTCCTGCATTAAAATGTGTAATAAATAGCATTCAGGTTTGGAATGACTTCTTTTTTTGGTTGCACTTTTCCTTTAAATGAAAATGCATGTCACATATTGCATGCATTCATTCGTCTGCCTCTCGTTTCTGCTCAGCCACATTGTTCTGACGCTGTCTGGCAGAATAATCTTTACTCTCGGTCAGTGAATCTCTTCACCACTGTGGGCTTGATAAAAGGCAGATGATATTCTCTATGCATAAGTACTACAAAGATTTGGATTTGGATAAACCAGCACTACTATCTAAGCATCTGAAGACTGGATGTTTAAAGGAGAGATCAGTGTGTGCGGACAGTGCTCGTTATTAAGGGCACGTTATTAAAATCTGGCCCTACTGAAGCAGCGATGACTCTCTCTGTCCTGAAGTCATCAGGGTTATTCAGCATGAGCCATCATGGCCTGTGGCTGTGGGGGAAGAACCAGAAAAACATCAACACAGCACAACTCCTCTTCAATGCGCAGTATTTCACTTTAATTTGTCTTTTTTTTAAATGTCTATTATTTAAAAAAATTATGTTAAATTTTAAATTGAATAATAATAATTAATACATTTAAAAAAATCATTTAAAAAGTTTAAATAACATTTGCTTACATTTATTTCAGTTATTTATGTTTATTAATTTTTTATTTTTATTATTTAGAAAATACTGCATGCACAGATTAAAAGCAAATATTTTACTGTTAAAGGAAATTATCACGGTTACACTCCTACACGGAAAAACAAGCCTTTTGCACTGATTTAATATTTTGACACATGCTCATTTTTATCCTATCTATTAACATGCACTGATGCACATATTGCATAATGCACAGATCAGCTGAGAAATGCAATTTTATCCCTCCTTTGGAGCATTCTGCCTCTGATACAGCTGATTTCTGATGTAATTTGACATGCACATGAAAGGGACGACTAAATGCACACATATTAATCTGTCACTCACTCACGTCTTCCCTGCATGATTCACTAACCTTCCCTGAAGCTGCTGTGAAACAGTGATGCATTAACAGGACAAACAAATGTGAGTGTGTACAAGTGGGTCAGATGACCAGGTGTGATTTAAAAGCACATTTGAACGCAGTCCAAATCAGATCTCACAGCGTCTTTGCTGTTTACGCGCATGCAACATCTGTGTTTATGTGTATGCGACACACTGTGCCAGATGTCTGCAAGAAAATTCATTTGGTTGATAGTATAATCACATCCTACCTAGATAACACTGAGCATTTGAGGCACAATGTTTAGGCCAAAATCAGACAACATTGCATGAATGCTTCATAAACAATGCAATCCCAGGATGCATTGCAAAAAACAGGAATGCATGCACTGCATGTATACAATATATACTGCTTTGAATGCATTAATGCTCCTGCATAAAAGTGCATGAATGTAAAATGTAACCGCATGTATATTTGCATGTTGTGCATCTCAAGTCATTACCTTTGCATCAAGAACATTAAGAAATTAATGTTACTTTTACTTCCACAGCCTAATTGTTGTGCTCTAGTCTTAAATGTGGTGCAAATGCTGCCTTACTTGACTTTGGAGAAGACTATGTCCACGTCTGTGAGGGTGATGCCCTTGCCATCGATGACGCCGCAGTCTTTACACAGTTTGGACCAGTTCTTGCCGTTCATGTCTCTGCCGGTGGCTCGTGTGTCTCCGTGGATGGCAAAGCGGCGGAAGGACTCCTCCAGCGCGGTGATCTCCACAGGTGTTTTGGCTCCCGCTCCTCCATCGCTCGTGCCGTTGGAGGTGGAGGACAGGCGTTTGGCCGCGTGATCCCTCGGGTGCTCACCGTGCGGACGCATGGGTGAACTGTTGGGTACGGTGTGTTTGGCGGTCTGGACTTTAAACTCCTCCATGTTGCTGGTGAAGAAAGTGAACATTTATAGTTAATATTGTTCCAACTTAAAAAGTGTGTTCGTGCATCGTCCTTTATAAATGACACGCTGTGTTAAAAATACATTTAGTTATTGGCTCAATTCAGTACATTGCATGAAATGGAAACATTTATGTTAAAATGTGCATGGTCCCTTTAAAAAATAATAATAATAATAATTTAAATAAATAAATTGGGAATTGTTAATTGTCAAAATACTTTTTTTATCTCTGTATATCTAGAACGGTTAATGTTTTGGCCACTTTGGTGATGATCATAGTTACACTGATAATATTAATTTTGAAATATATAATTAGCATAATTGACATTATATGTAGTAAATTATCAAATTATAATTTGAGTAATATATATATATATATATATATATATATATATATATATATAGAGAGAGAGAGAGAGAGAGAGAGAGAGAGAAATTCTATAATATAATAAAAAATATAGATTCAAGCATGATAAATTTTCATACATGTGTATATATATATATATATATATATATATATATATATATATATAATTATGCATATATAGTACATATATAATAGAAAAAGTTTATATAAATATGTAAATTAAATTTATACACAAATTATTATATATATAATATATAAAATGTAATGCACATAATTATATAGTACATATATAATAAAAATACTATATAAAGTATACATATATAAATATGTAAATTAAAATGTATACATAAATTATAATATATATATGTAATGATAAACGACTTCCTAGCCATCGGGAAGAAGGAGGCTAAAAAATTAAAAACATTTTAATAATTAAATAAACACAAAACAGCGCACCAGCCCCTCACGGACGACTGGTGCGCGCAAATAAAAACCAAAACACAACTAAAAGCCCAGGCCTGGTCCTCTCTCCTTCTTCACTGTCGTCGCTCCAGTTTTATATCCTTCCATCTCCTACGTGGGACTCGAGACCGGCGGTGGGCCGCAGGTGCCACTGATTTGCCCAATCACTGCCGGCCTCACTCGTGTTCCCACGTCCCTC
Source organism: Carassius carassius (assembly GCF_963082965.1). NCBI lineage: Eukaryota > Metazoa > Chordata > Actinopteri > Cypriniformes > Cyprinidae > Carassius > Carassius carassius. The sequence goes on from NC_081778.1 coordinate 31,533,358, forward strand.
GGCCCCGCCCCACTCGCCACAATATAAATGTAATTTTTTTTTTTTAAAGAAATGAATCTCCCATAATTCCCCTAATTCACTCCAAACTCCTGAAAATGGAGCCGAACAACATTAAGAAGCTTGAAACCGGAAAAGTAATTTTTTGTGAATTTCTTTTCAAATACATTCCTGTCATCCCAACTCAACGTCCATCTGATGTGGCCAAATCAATTTTCAAACCACAAGCTTTTCAGGTGTATCCTACATAATGTTTTACTTAAGAGCATGTATTTACACATGTGTGTAAGAATGACATAGCTTAGCTTAGCATCTCTAGTCTGACCTTTGCCCTCTGTTGCCTCTCCAGTACCTCGACCCCGCGTCTGCGTCGTTCGCTTTAATTTGCTCTTCGTCCTTCTTGATGCAGCTGAAACGGAAAAAAACAAATAGCAATAACAGCAATAATACTAATATTAGTTGACAGTTTTGAAAAAGCAGATTTTTTTATAAGAAATGTCTCAATCGTTCAAAGTGCACAAAAAACATAACCAACTGTCTATATATGCACAGTCTCTTCCTGTCTATGTATGCCATATTTCCACTACTGTGATTATGTAGATATGTGCTGCAAGCTTTCCTCACAATAACGAAATAAACACACAGCAAAAATGACAGCGGTGAGAAAGCAGCAGTTCAGAAAGCATCTGATCTGATCGTAGCGAAGTTTGCACCAGATCTGCATTCAGCTCTACAGCCACATTTAAAGCTTGATCTAGCTCATACCTGTTTTAAGAGAGCTAATGTTGTGAATAAAATAATTTATCGAAAAAATGGGGTCAAATCCTAGCACCACAAGTCGAAAGCAAGACCACTAACTAGCATGAACAGCTTTCAACATTAAAACAATTATTGACAATTCCAAAGAGATTGTCAAATTTGGGGCAAGTAATCTAAATTGATGGTCAAAGAGATGAAAAGAAACACCTCCTAGTCTGGTCAAACTTTACTTTTCTTCTATTGTTTTAATTTAGTTTCTTTTCTTTTCTGTTGAAAGTTTCGTGTTCTGAGTTAAGTTTTGCCAAACGCTGTGTCTCCGAGTCTGACCTGGTGCTTTTAATATAAAGTTTAACCTCATTGAGGAACTCAATGCAACGGTTAATTAAGTGATTGATGGTTGTTCATGTCCATGCAATTTCATGTATTGCTGTAAACTTGGGATTTCACATTTTCATTCTCTTAAACTCATTCTTCCCTAACTTTCTATCTCCCTGCAACTTGTGTGAATGTGTGAGTGCGTGCGTTTATGTGTTAGATTAGTTTATAAGTCTTAGATTTATCTAATAAAGCATTTTGTGCATTTTCATTTTGTGCATGTATGGTAACAATAATTGCAATTGTACAATATTAATAATTGTTTGACATTCTTGTTTTGTTTATCATTTAGACTATTTGTAACTCAGTATTTTAACTAATTGTAAAAGTAGAATAATAGAGCAAAGCCTACAGATTAATCAGCGAAATAATCGACAAGTAGTCGATTAATCCATGAAATAACCATTAGTTGCAGGACTAAACTCGAATGTATGTACGTTCTGTACTGTAATTGGCACGGTTTGCTTTATTTAATGCATTGAGCTTGAATGCTTTTGTTCTTTAAACATATATATATCAATGCTGTCAAACGATTAATCGCAATTAATCGCATCCAAAATAAAGGTTTTTGTTTACATAATATATGTGTGTGTGCTGTGTATATTTATTATATCATTATAAAAAACACATGCATGTATATATTTAAGAAAAATATGTAATGTTTATATATTAAATATTTATGCATATATATATATATATATATATATAAACGTTTATTATGGATGCGATTAATCGCAATTAATCGTTTGACAGCACTAATATATATATATATACACACACACACATTTACACACATTTTAACCTAAAAGAAAAACCTTGAGATATAACGTAACGTTGTTGAACATAGTTGTGTATAATGCCTAATCATAAGCCGAAATGGTGACAAAAACTTGATTATTAAAAAATAACATCGTTCTCGTTAAACCTCATTTAAATAAACAAATATTTGTTTTTTATGAGCCAAAATATTCAAATACAATGTTCTTGAAAAATGCCCATCCCTATGAACACAGACTACATCAGACAACAGTGCTCACCTCCCAGAAGCTCCCATAATGCACTGCAGCACCAACTGCATTAGCCCTGCGATGCCATGGCAAAGACTCTTCAAGGCCAAAGCTTTTCTATGTTTCAAACCACTAAGTCAAATGTTATGGAGCACAGTCTGGCCCTTCACTAGCAGTTTCTTCAGTCCCGAGCCAACAAGGGTTACGTCATGCATCCGTAACGCCGGACACTCGGGATACAGGAGCTGTATCCGTCTTTATGGTCGCACAACAGAGCTCTGTAGGCCCAAGTGAACTCCTCGAGTACAGTCAATGTACAAGAGGACCCTCAAAATCCACTTAAAGATGTCCCCATTCAAGAGCATTGTGTTTTACTTGTCTTTCAACAGAGAAACAAACCTTTCTGAATTCGTCTCAATCATGTCATTCAGCTCCATGAGCCCATTGTGCTGTCTAGTTTACTACACACACTCGTGACATCGCCACTATCTCTGGTGTGAGTGACGCGGCCTCAATAAATGATAACATTCTTATCTTTCTGCTAAAAAAAGAGTGACCCGAGAAACATGGAGGAATGTAAATCTATGAGATGAGTTAAGATGAGGACGAACGTTTTAGTTGGCTGGTGTTTTTGCATCGATTTCAGACGGATTCAATTGTTTGGAAAATAATATTTTGCTTTGTGTCCATCAAGTTACAAATAAAGAGATAAAATAATCCAATTGAATGAAGCATGTTTTATTTGTATTTATAAAATTAAATTATTATATTTATATTATATTATATAATTCAAGTATATAATAATTTAATTTTATAAACACAAATAAAACATGCTTCATTCAATTCGATTACTTTCTTTATTTGTAACTTATATATATATATATATCCAATATATAGTGTATATAATTTTATATATGACATTTTGATAAAGAATGTATATATTATATATGCAATAATTAATTCATGATTTTGCCACATAATGACAAAAATGAAGAAATTGCTGTCACAGATTTTTATCATATTAACAATATAATGTTTTATGATAAAACTTTAGCTCTTTCTAACAATTTATTATTATATGCCTTCTGGATGTTAACAGGTCAGCCTGCATTTTTTCTGTAAAAATACTTAAAGTTTTCAGTAAAATACAATGCATTAATTATTAATAATAATAATACTAATAACAATATATTCTAATTACAATATTTTTTATATGAAATTCATTCTTATATACTTCATTATTTTCTAGTGTTATTTTTATTACAATAGTAATATCTGTCATTTATATCTGCATTTAGTAATAATAATCATTATTAATTATTATTAGTCATATTGAAACTTGTGGAGCCCTACAAACAAGCACAGCAAACCATATATATATATATATAAATACATTTTATTCTATTTTGTGATATATATATATATATATATATATATATATACACACACACACACACACACACACACACAATTACTGTGATATACTATAAAAGTGACGCTTTATATGAAAAGTGTCAGTCTAAATGACCATACTATTGTCATATTAGTCAACAAAACATATTTACAAAAATGAAATGAGTGTTGCTTTAAATACTCTTGTGAACACACCCAGTCAATATCACTCCTGCTATCATTAATGTAATAAACCAGACACTGTTAATAACTGAAGTAATAACAACAGAGTTCATCATGTTTATTAGAAGAAACACAACCATGTTATCCAACCCAATCAGAACAAACATCTGCAGCTGTCTGATGCTGGAGGAGGCTCTGGGAGAACGATGGAGCATTGCTTGTTTGCATGTGCTCAGACCTCAAGAGAATCTGTGATTGGTGGAGCACATGATGACATGCATTCGCCTTCTGGTCATGCATTGTACAGATGAGAGTGCGCACAATAAACTGACCTATTTAAAACGAAAAAACTATTTATATCTGCGATATAATGGAGTTCAAAAAAAAAAAATAATTCAAAAAAATTCAAGTGACAAAGCATTGAGGATCGAAAGAGGATATGATGGAACACATAAACAAGAAAAGGTAAAGCACAGGGAAATATGAAGCCCTCAGTAGTTAAAAAATACTGTGAATATGTTTGATGGGATTAAGTTCACTAAAAAGAGTTTTAGTGTTATATTTAATATAGTTTTCACTAATATTTTGAGGTATTCTTTTAATATATTCCATTTTAATTTTTTTTTGTTTTAACTAATATTTTCATATAATTTTAATTTTAATAATAATAATTATTATTATTATAATATTTTATTATAATATTTTATACACACACACACATATACGTATATATATATATATATATATATATATATACTGGCGTTGTTTTAAAGAAGTATCTTCTGCTGATTAAGGATGAAGTTATTTGATCAGAAATACAGTAAAAAAAATATCTAAATATATATATATAATTTTCTTTTTCTATGGTTGTAGATTTAGTTTCAGTTTTAGTCAACTATTCACAAAGAGGGAATGCATGAACTGATCAAATACCATGAATTCAATGCAAGTCTCTGTGGATAAAAGCACCTGCCAGATGTATAAATATAACTGTGGGAGTCTAGAGCAGTCCAATATGTCTCCATGAGTGTATTGACAAACAGCCGTGTGTTCAGAGACGGCCTCAGATCACCCTGCTGCTGCTGATCGGGTCATCATTACATCACAGTCACTCATTAATACAGATCCTACACGTCCGTCTCCAGCGTGAGAATTTCTATACACTGACTCTGCAGCAAAGCACAATAAAAAGTGGACTAACCCTTTAAGGTCTGGTTTAGATGTTGGGACAATAGCTGACATCAGAGGCCAGTGTTTGGGGGGGTTGACACAAGATCAGTAGACCTGTGGATGGATGGATGGATGGATGGATGAATAGACCTATGGATGGATGGATAGAAATTAGGGGTGTTCCGGTACGTGTATTCGTACCGGACCGTTTCGGTACAGGGCTTTCGGTATGGTGCACGTGTGTACCGAATGCAATATTTTGTTTGCAGAACATAGGTACATTTTCGTGTTTCCAAACGAACATATTAAGTGCTGCTACTGTATGTGACATAATAGAAGGAGGCTGCCGACAGACCAGGATCTTGTCTTCACGACAACAATATCTATACTTCATGTCGAGCATAAATATAAAGCCTACTGATAAAGGACACCGTCAACAGTATTGACGGCAAAATAGACTATGTTTGACAGGTGCAATATGCCAGTGTGTGACCGGCCGAAGGTTTTCAAAAGGCATCAGGCAGTGTTGTGCCTGAACGCGTTCATTGAACGATAGTTCATGAACTCGTTCATATTTTGGGAGAACGTGAACTGAACGTGCTGTATTACTGCCTGATGAACGTTACTGTGAACTCGTTCATTCTGGTGTCTGTGAACGGCACGCTCTCTCAGGTTAACTTTGTTCAATAGGGTGCCAGATTTTTATAGAGCCTTCCAGGCGAAAACCCGGCTAAAACACACCGTAAACGGGTCTTAATATGTAGCGGAAAAACACCCAATCTGGCAACACCAGCCGTCCGCCGCATGCGTGACGCGTCATCAAAAAAAAACAAAAAACAGCAAACGACAGCAGCATGTAGCAAGAAGGCGTATGATCATTTAAAATAATTTTATGATGTTTATGACAATGTCGGTGAGAATGGGAGACAAAGCATTAAAGCAACAATGGGGAAATGCTGTCCCCTCAATGCTAATGTAAACCCTGGTTGGATAAGGATTCAAAATTGGATATGAAGATGAAATCTGACGCATAGCTTCATTGTTAAAACTGATAAAATAATTGCTGTCTGTGATTCTATATGGGCTGTGGCAATAATTTTGAAAAATAATAGCTCGCAGCAACATATGGAAAAAAAGAACAATGAACTAGTTCATTTTTGGAACCGTGAACTTTAGTTCAAAATTTTTGTAGTTTGAACTATGAACTGAACTAGTTCATTTTAAAATTTGTGAATTGAACTTTGAACTAGTTCATGTAGAAAGTGAACTTTCCCAACACTGGCATCAGGCGAGTGTGAACATCACTACAACTAGGAAAAAAACGATTGTAATTCAAACGCAGCTCCCGTCTGCATTTAAACAGACCTTTGCTCTTAATTCCGACCGGGCCAACGCAATAACGAGATCTGAGCAGGTCTGAAGCTGTTGATGCTGCAACTTTACACTTTGGAAAAATTATATATATTTTTTTAAATATGAGCAGGCCTACAAGCTGGGATTGGTAATGCTGCACTGTAATCATAGTTATTTATTTATATTTTTCATTATATTTTATTATATGATATTGTTTTGAGACTGAGAGTATTTTATTTAGTGGAGAACTTTGCAGCAGTATTTTATTTCTTATTCTTTTTTTTATTTTATATATATTTTATTAAAAAGTATTTTTAAAAAGTGTAAACAAATTGTTAAAAAAGTTTATAGTAATAAACAACCTGCAGTTTAATGTTTGCATTTCTTTCCCTTACTGTACCGAAAATGAACCGAACCGTGACTTTAAAACCGAGGTACGTACCGAACCATGATTTTTGCGTACCGTTACACCCCTAATAGAAATATAGATATATGGATCAACAGACTGATAGATGGATGGATGGATAGACAACAGATGGATGGATGAATAGAAATATAGATAGATGGACGGATCAATAGACCCATGGATGGATGGATGATTAGAAATATAGATGGATGGATCAACAGACTGATAGATTGATGGATGGATAGACTACAGATGGATGGATGATTAGAAATAAAGATGGATGGATGGATCAACATCCCGATAGATGGATGGATGGATGGATAGATAGATAGACTACAGATGGATGGATGAATAGAAATATAGATAGATGGATGGATCAATAGACCCATGGATGGATGGATGATTAGAAATATAGATGGATGGATTAACAGGCTGATAGATGGATGGATAGATAGACTACAGATGGATGGATGAATAGAAATATAGATAGATGGATGGATCAATAGACCCATGGATGGATGGATGGTTAGAAATATAGATGGATGGATCAACAGGCTGATAGATGGATGGATAGATAGACTACAGATGGATGGATGAATAGAAATATAGATAGATGGATGGATCAATAGACCCATGGATGGATGGATGATTAGAAATATAGATGGATGGATCAACAGACTGATAGATGGATGGATGGATGGATGGATAGACTACAGATGGATGGATGAATAGAAATATAGATAGATGGATGGATCAACAGACCTATAGATTGATGGATGGCTGGATGGATGGATGGATGGATAGACTACAGATGGATGGATGATTAGAAATAAAGATGGATGGATGGATCAACAGACCGATAGATGGATGAATGGATAGACTACAGATGGATGGATGGATGAATAGAAATATAGATAGATGGATGGATCAACAGACCCATGGATGGATGGATGATTAGAAATATAGATTGATGGATGGATCAACAGACCTATGGATGGATGGATAGACTATAGATGGATGGATGAATAGAAATATAGATGGATGGATGGATGGATCAACAGACCTATAGATGGATAGATAGACTACAGATGGATGGATGAATAGAAATATAAATAGATGGATGGATCAACAGACCTATGGATGGATGGATAGACTATAGATGGATGGATGAATATTAATATAGAATGATAGATGGATCAATAGATATAAATTTAATGTTGGATCTAGAAAAAATCTTATCATTATTAAACCAGAAACATGTAAAGTAAATGAACAAAAACAATCTTTAAAGTTTGGGCTCATAAATATTAGATCACTCACAACCAAAGCAGTTATTGTAAATGAAATGATCACAGATAATAGTTTTGATGTACTCTGCTTGACTGAAACCTGGCTAAAACCAAATGATTATTTTGGTCTAAATGAGTCCACTCCACCAAACTACTGTTATAAGCATGAGCCCCGTCAGACTGGTCGTGGCGGAGGTGTTGCAACAATATATAGTGACATTCTCAATGTTACCCAGATAACAGGATACAGGTTTAACTCATTCAAAATACTTCTGCTTAATGTTACACTGTCAGACATGCAAAAGAAGTCTCTTGCTCTGGCTACTGTGTATAGACCACCAGGGCCGTATAAAGAATTCCTAAAAGAGTTTGCAGATTTCCTCTCAGAACTTCTGGTTACAGTTGATAAGGCGCTAATCATGGGAGATTTTAAAATTCACGTTGATAATACAAATGATGCATTAGGACTTGCGTTTACTGACCTAATAAACTCTTTTGGAGTCAAGCAAAATGTCACCAGGCCCACTCATCGTTTTAATCATACACTAGATTTAATTATATCGCATGGAATCGATCTTACTGCTATAGATATTGTACCTCAAAGTGATGATATTACAGACCATTTCCTTGTATCGTGCATGCTGCGTATAACTGATATTAACTATATGTCTCAGCGTTACCGTCTGGGCAGAACTATTGTTCCAGTCACCAAAGACAGATTCACAAATAACCTGCCTGATCTATCTCAACTGCTATTTGTACCCAAAAATACACATGAATTAGACGAAATTACTGACAACATGGGCACTATTTTCTCTAATACATTAGAAGCTGTTGCCCCCATCAAATTGAAAAAGGTTAGAGAAAAACGTACTGTGCCATGGTATAACAGTAATACTCACTCTCTCAAGAAAGTAACTCGTAGTCTTGAACGCAAATGGAGAAAAACTAACTTGGAAGTTTTTAAAATTGCATGGAAAAACAGTATGTCCAGGTATAGACAGGCTCTAAAAACTGCTAGGGCAGAGCATATCCACAAACTCATTGAAAATAACCAAAACAATCCAAGGTTTTTATTTAGCACAGCGGCTAAATTAACAAATTACCAGACGCCACCTGATTTAAATATTCCACCAACGTTAAATAGTAATGACTTTATGAATTTCTTCACTGATAAAATAGATAACATTAGAAATACAATAGCGAATGTAGATTCTACAGCGTCTAAGACTTCAGTTTCATCCATCGCACCCAAAGATAAACTGCAGTGCTTTACAAATATAGGACAGGAAGAGCTAAATAAACTTATCACTGTATCTAAACCAACAACATGTTTATTAGATCCTGTACCCACTAAATTACTAAAAGAGCTGTTACCTGTAGCCGAAGAACCGCTTCTCAATATCATTAACTCGTCGTTATCTTTAGGTCACGTCCCAAAACCATTCAAGCTGGCGGTTATTAAGCCTCTTATTAAGAAACCAAAACTAGATCCTAGTGAACTGGCAAATTATAGGCCTATTTCAAATCTTCCATTTATGTCTAAATTTTTAGAAAAAGTTGTGTCTGCTCAATTGAGCACCTTCCTGCATAAAAATGATCTGTATGAAGAATTTCAGTCAGGTTTCAGGCCCCACCATAGCACAGAAACTGCACTTGTTAAAATTACAAATGACCTGCTTCTTGCGTCAGATCAAGGCTGCATCTCATTTCTAGTCTTACTTGATCTTAGTGCTGCGTTCAACACCATAGATCATGACATACTCATAGATCGATTACAAAACTATACAGGTATTCAAGGGCAGGCTCTAAGATGGTTTAGATCCTACCTGTCCGATCGCTACCATTTTGTTTACTTAAATGGGGAGTCATCTCATTTATCATCAGTAAAATATGGAGTGCCACAAGGATCCGTCCTAGGTCCCCTTCTATTTTCAATATACATGTTGCCCCTTGGTAATATTATTAGAAAATACGGAATTAGCTTCCACTGTTATGCTGATGATACTCAGCTATATATCTCAACGAGACCAGATGAAACTTCTGAATTATCTAAGCTAACAGAGTGTGTTAAAAATGTAAAAGATTGGATGACCAATAATTTTCTCCAATTAAATTCGGATAAGACAGAGATATTAATTATTGGACCAAAAAACACGGATGTACTGTTACTTCTTCTACAGTCAAAAATCTGGGTGTTATATTAGACAGCAACTTGTCTTTTGAAAATCATATTTCCCATGTTACAAAAACTGCATTCTTCCATCTTAGAAACATTGCCAAGCTACGAAACATGTTATCTGTTTCTGATGCAGAAAAGCTAGTTCATGCATTCATGACCTCTAGACTGGACTATTGTAATGCACTTCTAGGTGGTTGTCCTGCTTCTTCAATAAACAAGCTACAGGTCGTCCAAAATGCAGCAGCTAGAGTCCTTACCAGGTCAAGAAAATATGATCATATTACCCCAATTTTACAGTCTCTGCACTGGCTACCTATTAAGTTCTGTATCAGTTACAAATTATCATTACTTACCTATAAGGCCCTAAATGGTTTAGCTCCTGCGTACCTAACTAGCCTTCTACCACGCTACAACCCATCACGCACCCTAAGGTCACAAAACGCTGGACTTTTGGTAGTTCCTAGGATAGCAAAGTCCACTAAAGGAGGTATAGCTTTCTCACATTTGGCTCCCAAACTCTGGAATAGCCTTCCTGATAATGTTCGGGGTTCAGACACACTCTCTCTGTTTAAATCTAGATTAAAAACACATCTCTTTCGCCAAGCATTTGAATAATGCATCTTAAATTGTGAGTATAGTTGTATCTGATCAAATGTGCATTCTTATTCTTTAGCTTGGGTTAAACTAATTAATTTTAATTTCTTGGATCAGCATCTATGCTAATGATGTCTCTATTTGTTTCTATGTTTAGTAACTAGGATTTACACAAGCTCCAGTCTGGATCCAGAACACCTGAGAAGAGATGATGATGACCCTCAGAGGACCTCAGATGATGCTAACCTTGAATCAACAACAGAACTAACAAATATTGCTACAAGTGTGACTGCATCATATAATAACTATTAATTATTAATAATATTAATAATGTTCATCATCTGGCTGACTACGACTTGTATACATTTTTCTACAAATCCTGTCATACGTGCACAAACTGACAGTCACCACTTATAAGCTATTACTAAATATTGAAGAAACATAATTTTCTGTAAAGTTGCTTTGTAACGATTTGTATTGTAAAAAGTGCTATACAAATAATAAACTTGAATTGAATAGACCTATGGATGGATGGATGATTGGATCAACAGACCGATGGATGGGTGGATGCATGGATAGATGAATGGATGGATGAATAGACATATGGATGGATGGATGGATGAATAGACATATGGATGGATGGATGGATGAATGAATAGTCATGGATGAATTGATGTATAAATAGACATATAGATGGACGGACTTACAGATAGATGATGGATAAATAGATGGATGGATCAATATAGACCTATAAATGGATGGATGAATAGACGTATAGAAGGATGGATAATGAATTGATAAACTTGGATGGATTGATGGATGAATGGTGGAGACATGAATAGACATATAGATGGATAGATGGACAGACGATAGATAGATAGATAGATAGATAGATAGATAGATAGATAGATATATTTCATCTATATGTTAAGTTCTATATTTCAGATCTATACTTCTATAGCTCTTCTCTGCTGGTGTTTATGTCAGTACTCTGTTCATCAGCAGCATCGCAGCGTTATATAAACTCAGCTCGAGCATCCTGAAGAAACACGTGATCACTGTTATTGTCCTGAGCGCGCGGCGAGACTCACAAACACAACAAACCAGCGCGCAATTACGCAACAAAGCAAAAATGAAAGTAAAACAAACGGACTTCCGTGACAACCATTAATAACAAAGCGATACATCTGCACGGTCTGTTTTTTTGTTTGTATGTTTTAGGTAAAATTACAAAACCATAAACGAGCTCGCGTTCAATCACGTAATATTAGAGTTTTAAACGCGATGTATCTGGACGCGATGAGGAGAAACGCGCGGCTGTAGCGGACGAAGCGCGGTCTTACCTGAATGACGCCTCTGTCGCGTTCTTCTTTCTGTCGGTGTCTAGCAGAACATGTTTACAGTAGACATCCGCGGGAACGAGAGGCGCGACGCGACGCTCGCTGCGATCCTTGCGTTATGTGCGCGGTGCTGGTGCGCGCACTCGAGGATGATCAAACGCCGCGCGATGATTGGCTGTCACCTCAAACTAGTTCACGTGAGGAAAATGTTTGTTAATAATAAATAACAACCTTTTACTATGAGCTAATGTATAAACCAACAAAAAGAACTTTATTCCATGCTTGTTTTGGCCTGTGCAAAGTCCCCAACTTCTGTACCACATCTAACTGTCTAAAAAGTGATTAATTATTAATAAGGTCCTGGAAGCATCCAGATCCAGTGTGATTGTCCCTAAACATGATTCTGAACAAATGAATGGAAATGCTGAATGCATGAAACATTAATAAATAAACAGTGATGCATCATTTCACTGGGATTGAGAATAAAGTTTAAAATCCACGAAATTGTTACAGAACTACATAATAATATAAGGGAGACCAGGACTAGATCAGTGGTTCCCAAACTTTTCCATTCCACGACCCACCTAGACAAGTGTAATATATTTCACGACCCACCAAAATATTAAAAAAAAAAAAAAAACAACGAGTGAAATTACTTTAAACCTAATCTTACTTAAAATTTTTATGACAGAAATTAAGTATTTAAGAAAAATAACCATTTTATTTTAGAGTACAACTGAAAATTTCACTACAAATTTACAAGTTTTAATTTTTGTTTACTGGCGTTAAAATATGTAGTGTCCATAAAAACGTGAAGCAGGCTCACTCCAGTGAAGTGTGATCTGCGCTGCTGTGTTTTGTTGCATTCATGATCCTTCCGTGTGTGTCGGCGAGAACGGAGCACAATCCAACACTTTTTTAGAAAAGCATAAGAAGCAAAGCAGAACTATCTAAAACAGTTTGGAGATTAAAATAATTGTGAAATAGGTAAAAAAAGACCGATTGAACCTTTTAATGACATTGCTCTGAGACCTTCAAAACACGCAACGCACACGGACTTAATTGCAATTTGAAAATCACACTAAGGATATTGCAGTTCATTATTAATGTTGGTGGGCTATATCGTTGTGATGAGTGGGTTCCCAGTTCCCGCCTCCTTCTTCCTGTGATTGTGAAGATTTTAATGTTTTACACTGGTGCCGAAGCCAGGGAGGAAGGAGGGGCGCGCTGCCGAAGATCCTTCGCCGCTGGGGTGAATCCGCAGTGCCATCGAGCAGGGCGAAGGAGTCTGCCGCCGAGGGTGCTCGATGTGGTGGGCTGGAGTGAGTTGCCGGGGGGGGGGGGGGGGGGGCGAACTCACTCCAGCCCACCGCCTCGATGACTCCTTCGTGGAAAGAGGTGGGAACCGGCGGACAATCAAACAAAGTTTTAATAACCAAATAAACACAAAACAGCGCGACAGCCCCTCTCGGATGACTGCCGTGCACAAATAAAAAACAAACACAAAATAAAACCCAGGCCTGGTCCTCTCTCGTCCTTCACTGTCATCGCTCCTCTTTTGTATCTTTCCGATCTCCTCCGTGGTTCTTGAGACCGGTGAGTGTTGCTCATTTCCCAATCACTCCACCGGCCTAGCTCTGTTCCCATGGCACTAGGCCCCGCCCCACTCGTCACATTCGTGCAGCCCTAGACTGAACTGTGTTAGTGTCTGTGTGTCATTGAAACGCAAAATTAGCTGCAGCCAAGTGACTTTGTGCGACCCACCTTGTTCCATTCCGTGACCCACGAGTGGGTCGCGACCCACAGTTTGAAAACCCCTGGACTAGATGACACACTCTTTATTTTGTGCCAGGAATTTCAGACTTTAAATATATAAGTAAATAAATAATAAAAAAAAATAAGTAAATGTTTACAAATAGCAAAAAAAGAAAACAAAAAACAAAAAGAAAAGAAAAAAAGTGCCAGACATGTATGTATGTATATATATATATATATGTTTTGGTCTGAAATATGTTATTATTATTAATATTATTATTAAATAATTATACATTTATATACATATAATTATTAACTTTTCACACACACACTCACACACGCACACACACACACACACACACACATACAAACACACGCACGCACACACACACACACACACACACACACACGCCATCTAGTGCTGCATCAAACACACACCACACACATCTACTGGCCTTTATTTCAAAAATATAAACAGCAATAGTGTCATAAAATTATTATTTATAGTTATTATTAATCATCTTAAAAATAAACCAGCTGTACAACGTAACAAAAAGCAGTATGTCACAGAAACAGAACAACTTTCAATTAATCAGAGACAACATATTTATGGAAGGACATTTCCACCATTGAATACACACACATCATAAGAGACTTTCATTGTAAGAGTTTATATCGTGCAGTTCTGACTTTATGTGTGTGTGTGTGTGTGTGTGTGTGTGTGTGTGTGTGTGTGTGTGTGTGTGCGTGCGTGTGTGAGTGTGTGTGTGAGTGTGTGTGTGTGTGTGTGTGTGTGTGTGTGTGTGTGTGTATGTGTGTGTGTGTGAGTGTGAGTGTGTGTGTGTGTGCTCTTGTTTTTGTATCATATCAGGACACAACTCTGTATAATGACATGGGTATGACACAGGTATTACAAGGAGAGGGTGACTTATGAGGACATAACCCATGTCCCCATTTTTCAAAAAGCTTATAAATCATACAGAATGAGTTTTTTTGAGAAAGTAAAAATGCACAAAGTTTCCTGTGAGGGTTAGGGTTAGGTGTAGGGTTGGTGTAGGGTCATAGAATATACAGTTTGTACAGTATAAAAACCATTACACCTATGGGATGAACACACTTTACACAAAAACAAACATAATCAGATTACTTTTAACCTAACTCGTTTATCACATTTATTTAAAAAGGATAATCTATTGATACAAAAACACAAAGAGAGAGCAAATATATTATATTTATTGTTAATTGCTGATCAAAAGTTTGAGATCAGTAGGATTTTTTATGTTTTTTTAAAGAAGTCTCTTCTGCTCTTCAAGGCTGCCTTTATTTGACCAAAAATGCAGAAATTTTCTTTAAATTGTGAAATATTTTTGCAATTTAAAATAATGGTTTTCTGTTTTAATATCTTTTAAAGTGTAATTTATTTCTGTGATGTGCAGCTGTATTTTCAGCATCACAGACGCATTGAAGCATTAATGTTTTTGCATCTTAATTTTTTTGGGAACCTGTGATGTCTTGATTCTTTGAATAAAGTTAAAAAAAAAAAGAAAAAAAGAACAGCATTTATTTAAAATAGAAATCTTTTCTAACAATATAAGTCTTTATTGACACATTTTTATAAATGTAATACATTCTTTCTGAATAAAAGCATTCATTTCTTTAAAAAAAGTAAATAAACATTACAAACCTCATATGTTTTAAAAGTCATGTACAATGTTCCAAAAAAAAATTATAATTTGAATAAATGTTTTTTTTTTTTTTTTTTTTTTTTTACTTTTTATTCATCAAAGAATCCTGAAAAAAGTATCACCGGTTCCAAAAACATTTTAAGCCACAAAAACAGTAATACATCTTCATCATATTATTCTGATTTCTGAAGATCATGTGACACTGAAGACTGGAGGAATGGCGTCCAAAAACAGTATTTTATAGATACAGTGATTAAAAGTTTTTAATTAGCAACAGATTTCAGAACTAAAATGCAAGCAGTAAAGATAGTCATGGAAAGTTCAGAAATTTTGCTATTGAACCATTTCATTACTGTAAATGTCGGGTCTCGGGGCTAATCACCTGTCTTTTTGGTGTGGGTGTGTGTGTTGGGATGGTGACAGCTCACCACGTCTGCCTGTTTGTGTTTTCCCCGCCTCCCTTGTTCCCCGTTGTTAACCATAATTGCTCGCCAC
Organism: Carassius carassius; assembly: GCF_963082965.1. NCBI lineage: Eukaryota > Metazoa > Chordata > Actinopteri > Cypriniformes > Cyprinidae > Carassius > Carassius carassius. The sequence continues at coordinate 31,549,340 of NC_081778.1, forward strand.
CTGTTCTCTATGTCCTTCTAATTTTTTCCCCTTTATTATTCCCTGTGTTTCTCTGTCTATTGTCAGACTGTTGTTATTCGTTCCAATAGCTCCGATCATCTAGCAGCTCTTTGTACTCACCCTGTCGTGTCTTGTCCTCAGGCTCCAGTGTGTTTGGCTTATTTCTCTGCTCTAGTTCTTACAAGCCCAGAGCTCCTAGTAGCTTCAGCTGTTCATCCTGTCACTACGAGTGAATCCTGTGAAACGTGACTCATCTGCTGTTCATCCTGTCACTGCGAGTGAAACCTGTGGAGCGTGACTCTTTCTTCCCTGTCTCCGCTTTGTGAATAAAGCCTTGAGTTTACCCGCACCTGAATCCAGCCTGCTTTCTCCTGACAGAACAGTCTGACCATATTATGGATTCAGCGGGATCTGGTCCGCTTCGCGCGGCTCTCGCTTAACAGGGAGTGTTGATCGGACAGCATGCCACTCAGCTCAACACTACCGCGCTGGATGTGGAAGTTCTCAGTGCCCGAGTCTCCGAACTCCTCACACGGGTGGACGATCTTCAGCAAGAGGCAACGAGCCGGGGTCCCGTTCCTCACACCGGTATGTCACACGAGTCCGAACCCCATGCCAACAATCCGCCGGTCTACGATGGCGATCCTAACGCCTGTCAAGCGTTTCTCTCCCAATGCTCGCTGGTGTTTTCTCTGCAGCCCCGGCGTTACGCTAATGAAGAGACCAAGGTGGCTTACCTCCTTACACTCCTCTCGGGCCGTGCCCGCGAATGGGGTATCGCCGTTTGGAGATCGCGGGCTCCCTGTTGTGCCACTTTCGCGGTTTTCAGTCAAGAGATGATGAAGAGATCAGGGTGACGAGGCGGCGGCCCAGTTATCACGACTGTCTCAGGGGAGGAGCTCCGTCACTGACTATGCCATCCAGTTCCAGACTTTAGCTGCGGCATGCGGCTGGAATGAGAGCGCGCTGCGCGCTCGTTTTCTTGAGGGGTTGGATTTCGCCATTTCGGATGAACTCGCGGCCATAGAGCTCCCGCGGGAATTGGATAGGCTCATTAGTCTCGCGCTCCGCATTGAGGGTCGTCTCAGCCGGCGCCGCAAACAACGGCAAACACCCGCCCCGTGGCGCCACCTAGAGTTCTCTTCAGCCAGTTTAGCCAGCCGACAGCCCTCGGAGGAGGAGCCCATGCAGTTGGGTCGTCTACGGCTTACACCACGGCAGAAGCAGGAGCGTCTGTTGTCGGGGGCGTGTCTATACTGCGGCAAGGGAGGCCACTTCGCCCTTCAGTGCCCATTAAAGGGCCAGGGTCCACCAGTGAGGCGGAGCGTCCTGGTGGGCACGGTTCTCAGCTCAAGCTCTCCTGCAACACGCACTCAGCTGCCGTTCCAACTCTCCTTCCAGAGTCATTCACACACTGGACTCGCCCTTGTGGACTCAGGGGCTGAGGGGAACTTCCTTGATGCTGCCTCTGCTCAACGTTGGAAGATCCCGCTTGTTCCTTTGGCTAGCCCCGTTTCAGCATGGTCATTAGCTGGCCGTCCCCTTACCACCATCACCCACGTCACTCCCAAGATAGACCTCCATATTGCTGGCAGTCATCATGAGCGGATTGAACTGTTTATTATTGATTCCCCTAAGGCTCCTTTAGTTCTGGGACACCCATGGTTGCACAAGCACAATCCCCACATTGATTGGGTCTATAATTCTGTTTTAGCCTGGAGTCAGTCTTGTCACGTGTCATGTTTGGGTGCTGCTTTTTGTCCTGTCTCTGTGTCTTGTGTTCCTCAGGAGGATCCCTCTGACCTGACTGGTGTTCCGGCGGAGTACCATGATCTTCGGGCGGTCTTCAGTAGGGCCCGGGCCACCTCGCTACCTCCGCATCGCCCCTACGACTGTGCCATTGATCTCCTCCCGGGCTCTTCTCCGCCTAAGGGTCGTTTATATTCCCTTTCAGGTCCAGAGAGAGAGGCCATGGACAAGTACATACGTGAGTCACTTCAGGCTGGGCTCATCAGCCATTCCTCCTCTCCCGCTGGTGCGGGGTTTTTCTTTGTTCAGAAGAAGGACGGCTCCCTGCACCCATGTATTGATTACAGAGGTTTGAATGACATTACTATCAAGAACAGGTACCCCCTACCTTTAATGTCTTCTGCTTTTGAATTGTTACAGGGAGCTCGGGTCTTCACCAAGTTAGACCTGCGCAACGCCTACCACTTGGTGCGCATTCGGGAGGGGGATGAGTGGAAGACGGCATTTAACACCCCTTCGGGACACTAAGAGTACTTGGTTCTTCCGTTTGGTCTGACCAATGCTCCAGCCGTTTTCCAGGGGCTCGTCAACAGCGTGTTGGGTGACATGATTAATCAATTTGTCTTTGTGTATTTGGATGATATTTTGATTTTTTTCTTCTCTCCAATTACACACCCAGCATGTCAGACGGGTTCTCCAGCGGTTACTAGAGAACCAGTTGTTTGTCAAGGCGGAGAAGTGCGAATTCCACGCTGAGTCTGTTACGTTCCTTGGCCATATTATTTCTACGGAGGGGATCAAGCCTGATCCCGCTAAGATTGAAGCTGTTGCCCAGTGGCCGGTCCCTGACTCCCGGAAGGCTCTGCAGCGTTTCCTGGGTTTTGCCAACTTCTACCGGCGTTACATCCGGAATTTTGGTCCGATCGCTGCACCGCTGACAGCCTTAACCTCCACTAAGGTGTCTTTCAGGTGGAACCGGGAGGCGCAGGTAGCCTTTGACATTTTAAAGTCCCGTTTTGTCTCTGCACCTATTCTGATGGTTCCAGATCCGGAGGCCCAGTTCATTGTCGAGGTTGATGCTTCTGACGTTGGGGTTGGCGCAGTTCTATCTCAGCGTTCCCTCCATGATGGGAAGGTTCATCCTTGTGCATTCTTCTCTCGTCGTCTCAGCCCTGCAGAACGTAACTATGACATCGGCAACAGAGAGCTGCTGGCGGTACGATTGGCCTTGGGTGAGTGGCGTCATTGGTTGGAGGGGTCAGCGCAGCCCTTCTTGGTCTGGACGGATCACAAGAACCTAGAATACATCCGTTCGGCCAAGAGGCTGAGCTCGCGTCAGGCCCGCTGGGCACTCTTCTTTGCCAGATTCAATTTCACCCTCTCGTACCGGCCGGGATCAAAGAACACCAAGCCTGATGCCCTCTCTCGCCTGTTCGGTGCTCCGGGGGGGGAGTTTGCGGCCGAGGTCATCCTTCCTGAGGGGGTGGTGGTCGGGGCTCTTTCGTGGGGTATCGAGCAGCGAGTTGAGGAGGCCGGTCGAGGGGTGCAGGTGCCGGGAGAGTGTCCGGCGGGCAGGTTGCTGGTGCCGGCTGCGCTGCGCTCTGAGGTCCTTGAGTGGGGTCACTCATCCAGGTTAGTCTGCCATCCAGGTATTCGGAGAACGTTGTCTGCCATCCGACAGCGTTTTTGGTGGCCTACTATGGCCGCAGATGTTAGACAGTTTGTGTTGGCCTGCCCCACATGTGCCCAAAGTAAGCCTGTCAATCGCCCTCCTGATGGTCTACTGCATCCTCTCCCTATCCCTTCCCGTCCTTGGTCACACATTGCCCTTGATTTCGTCTCTGGGCTTCCTCCGTCGAAGGGAAACACTGTAATTCTCACGGTGGTGGATCGCTTTTCCAAAGCGGTTCATTTTATTCCCCTGCCCAAGCTACCCTCCGCCTGGGAGACCGCCCAACTGGTGGTGGATCACGTCTTCCATCTCCACGGGTTACCGGTGGATGTGGTTTCTGATAGGGGTCCCCAGTTCGTCTCCTCCCGGTTCTGGAGGGAATTTTGTAGACAGATTGGGGCCTCTGCTAGTCTGTCATCTGGTTTTCATCCTCAGACCAATGGGCAGTGTGAGCGGGCCAACCAGGATCTAGGAAGAATGCTCCGCTGTCTAGCATCCAACAATCCGAGTTCCTGGTGTCAGCAGCTCTCCTGGGCAGAATACGCCCATAACACCCTTCCTGCGGCCGCGTCAGGTATGTCCCCTTTTGAGTGTGCTGTTGGTTATAATCCACCTCTGTTCCCATCACAGGAACCCGACGCAGCGGTTCCATCCGCCCTGGCTTTCGTCCAGCGCTGCCGTCGCACCTGGGAGAGAGTCAGGAGGATTTTGGTCCAAGCCTCTGACAGAACCAAGGCTACAGCTGATCGTCGCCGGTCCTCTCCTCCTACCTATGTGTGTGGTCAACGGGTTTGGCTCTCTACCAAGGATCTGCCTCTCCGGGCGCCTTCTCGTAAGCTGGCACCCAGATTCATTGGGACTTTCCGCATCACCAAGGTGGTTAGTCCGGTGGCGATCAGGCTCAAGCTCCCTCCTACTCTTGGTCGGGTTCACCCGGTGTTTCATGTTTCCAGGGTCAAGCCTGTGTTCTCTTCCCCCCTTAATCCTGCTTGCAGTCGCCCCACCCCCCCACCCCCTCGTCTTGTGGATGGATCTCCTACCTATACGGTTAAGAGATTACTCGATGAGCGGCGCCGCGGCAGGGGGTTTCAGTATCTTGTGGACTGGGAGGGGTATGGTCCAGAGGAGAGGTGTTGGGTGCCGTCCCGGGACATTCTGGACCGCTCGTTGATTGAGGACTTCCGGCGGCATCGAGGTAGGCCCCTTCCTAGAGCGCCAGGTGACCCTCCTGGGAGGGGGGGTACTGTCGGGTCTCGGGGCTAATCACCTGTCTTTTTGGTGTGGGTGTGTGTGTTGGGATGGTGACAGCTCACCACGTCTGCCTGTTTGTGTTTTCCCCGCCTCCCTTGTTCCCCGTTGTTAACCATAATTGCTCGCCACCTGTTCTCTATGTCCTTCTAATTTTTTCCCCTTTATTATTCCCTGTGTTTCTCTGTCTATTGTCAGACTGTTGTTATTCGTTCCAATAGCTCCGATCATCTAGCAGTTCTTTGTACTCACCCTGTCGTGTCTTGTCCTCAGGCTCCAGTGTGTTTGGCTTATTTCTCTGCTCTAGTTCTTACAAGCCCAGAGCTCCTAGTAGCTTCAGCTGTTCATCCTGTCACTACGAGTGAATCCTGTGAAACGTGACTCATCTGCTGTTCATCCTGTCACTGCGAGTGAAACCTGTGAAATGTGACTCATCTGCTGTTCAACCTGTCACTACGAGTGAATCCTGTGAAACGTGACTCATCTGCTGTTCATCCTGTCACTGCGAGTGAATCCTGTGAAACGTGACTCATCTGCTGTTCATCCTGTCACTGCGAGTGAAACCTGTGGAGCGTGACTCTTTCTTCCCTGTCTCCGCTTTGTGAATAAAGCCTTGAGTTTACCCGCACCTGAATCCAGCCTGCTTTCCCCTGACAGTAAAAATATTAAAACAGATTTAACAATTCCCCAAAATAGTTATTTTTTCATTGTGCATTCCAATTAAACTCAAATTAAACTGCAGTTGGATTATTTTGATTAGGTTAAAAAATACCAACAACAAAAAAATTACAGGTAATTAACACAATAAAAACATGATTACATAATAAAAAACATGATTTTTGAAAATTATGCAAATAAACTCTATTTCAATGCCACTTAATTTAATACGAAAAAAGAAAATACATACATTTTTCTTTTATGCCAAAAATCATTAGGATATTAAGTAAAGATCATCTTCCATGAAGATATTTAGTAAATCTCCTGCCGTAAATATATCAAAACTTAATTTTTGATTAGTAATATGCATTGCTAAGAATTAATCTGAACAACTTTAAAGATGATTTTCTCAATATTTTGATTTTTTTGCTCCCTCAGATTTTAAAATAGTTGTATCTCGACCAAATATTGTCCGATCATAACAAACCATACATCAATGGAAAGATTATTTATTCGTTTTTTTATTATGTTTAAATTATGACTGACCCACGGTCCAAGGTCACATTTAGTCAACTTCTGCTGCTTATTTCAAAAAGTAACTCAGATATCTTCTGTCAAATTGAAAACAAATGTCTTACTTTACCAGTTACTTGAAAAAAGTCATCTGATCACGTAACTCATGTTACTTGTAATGCGTGACTGTCACAAACACGCCAGGTTCCTCCTCCACACAATCACGGCGCACACCCTCACCTGAGTACTAATCATCACCACCTGATCCGCATCACCTTCATCCACCTCAGCACCACAAAAGCCACACACACGCACTCAGTCATTGTCCGGTCACGTTCGCGACAAGATCATTCCTGCGCTAACTATTGGGACTAACTCCTCTTTACCTTCTCTCCAAGGATAACCTCCGAAGTCTCTTCTTCCGTCTTCTCTCCAAGGATTACCTCCAAGATCCTCCTAAAGACCCCAGGGTGCGTGTGTGTGGTCCCCTCCTTCCCGGCACGGATCCCAACACCCATCCACTCCTCACTTCCCGCTCCTCTGCTTGTGTCCATTTAATAAACTACATCTTTCATCTGTTACTCCTCTGTCTCCGAGTGATCCGTAACAGATGACCGGACCAGCACCGAGAGACACAAGCATGAGCCTCACGGATCCCTTCCAGGAATTAGTAGATGCACTCCGCCGTACACTTATGTCAACACCTGCATCACCACCACCAGCGAGCACTTCCGCGGATCCTATCATCCCTCCTTCACCTGCCGTGCACGCCAGTCCCATGGCACGGCCAGCGCCCTACTCTGGTTCGGCGGAGGAATGCAGCGGATTCTTGCTTCAGTGGTCACTGGTCCTGGAGATGCAACCGCTCTCGTACCCAACGGATCGAGCTAAGGTAGCTTTCATTATCTCCCAGTTACAAGGCAAGGCTTTACAATGGGCAGACTCACTCTGGACCCAGAATAATCCTGTAACCCAGTCATATTCTAGCTTCATCGAACACTTCCGGGAAGTTTTCGGCAAACCTGCCTGGGACTCCTCTATAGGTGAGAGATTATACAACTTGAAACAAGGGAATATGTCTGTCAATGATTATGCCTTGCAGTTCAGAACTCTGGCGGCCTCTAGTGGATGGAAGGTACAGGCCCTTCTCACTACCTATCGCCAAGGATTGGAGCCCAGAGTGCGGTTGCATCTCGCTGCATACGAGGATACCATCAGCCTCAAGCGATTCATCCAGCTGTCCATCCGCTTCGCCACTCATATGCAGTCGTGCTTAGAAGAGCACCAGGGCCAGGCGCATTCCTCCTCTCCGCTCTGCCGGCCAGAGAACATTAGCTCCCCAGAACCAGCCAGCAAGCCTATGCTCGTGGACTCCTACCGCCACACTATGGCGGAGCGTCGAAGACGGCTGGTCCAGAATCTTTGTCTGTACTGTGCAGCTCCGGGGCATACCATAGCTGGGTGCCCCGTCCGTCCTCCTCGTCCCATGGTGAGTGCCATCCTTCCTTCACGATATTCTATGAAACCACTCACCACTGTTGTGACACTTACTGCGGCTGATGTGTCTCTTCCAGTTTCCGCCCTCCTCGATTCTGGGTCAGCCGGCAACTTCATCTCCGGCGCCCTCTGCCGTCAACTCAGGCTCCCAACCTCGGCCACGCCGGCCGCTTACCAAATCCACACCATCACCGGCAGTCCGTTAAGCAAGAATTATGTACGCCACTGCGTGGGTCCAATCTCCCTCCAAACTGGACTCCTTCACCATGAGGACATTCATCTGCTGGTTCTGGAGGATTCCACCGCTGACGTCATCCTAGGACGCCCGTGGTTGGAGCAGCATAACCCTGTGATCTCCTGGAAGACCGGAGAAATCCTGAAGTGGGGCGAAGCCTGCTTTCAATCATGTATCTCCGGCTGTCCAGTTCCCGTGGAACGTCCCTCCGAATCACTACCAGTCTACACCACCTCTATTGAAAGCCCTGTCGTCAACCAGTCCATCTCCATACCCCAGTGCTACGCCCCCTTCAGTGATGCCTTCTGCCCGAAGCGGGCCTCCAAGCTGCCTCCACACCGGCCATGGGACTGGGCCATAGATCTGCTGCCGGGTGAACCAGTGCCTAGGGGACGGATCTATCCCCTATCCGTTCCCGAGGAGAAGGCCATGGAGGATTACATCAGGGAGGCGCTGGCTCAAGGATACATCCGCCCATCTACCTCCCTTGCTGCTTCGAGTTTCTCGAGTTTCACTCGGGGACGAGTGGAAGACCGCCTTCATCACCCCTACTGGCCACTACGAGTACTGCGTAATGCCGTATGGGCTAGTAAACGCCCCCTCCGTATTCCAGGATTTCATGCATGAGGTGCTCCGGGATTTCCTCCATCAATTCGTCCTAGTGTATATCGATGACATCCTGATATATTCCCGGAGACAGGCCGAACATCGACGCCACGTTGCGGAGGTCCTGCAACGCCTGAGGGACTTCCAGCTCTTCCTAAAAGCAGAGAAGTGCTCATGCAAAGGATATTTGTAACCATGGAGCACAAAACCAGTCACAAGTGTCAGTTTTCCATCGATAAAAACCTTTAGAAAAAAAGCCAATTATAAAACACACACACATTTAAAGATATGAATTTAAAGATATGAATTGAAATTGAAATCTACAGACACAAACAGATAAAATGCAATAAAATAAACACCTAAATGTGTATTTGAGATGTTTTCTTTCCATGTCACGGAAGCAAAATCTCAAAACTGTCCGGTCAATGAGAAAACAGTGGTTTCTTAATTCTGAGCATTTTGTGCATCACAGATTTTTAGAGTTTTACTTTTTGTTTTATAATAATTGTCCATTATAATAATTTATCATTTTATTTCGCATTTGAGAGTTTAAAACAGCGTTTATCATCTGCTAGGTAACATTTAATGTCCTTAATCCAAGTTGGAAACATGAAATGTAGCAGCTGCTATGTGCATATGAATAAAATGATGTTTTTTCTTTATATTATATATGTATATATTTAAAGCATTTAATTTAAATTTTTTCCTGAATTCCTAATTTAATTTATACATTGCAACCAGTAGGTGGCATAATGGTGCTACTGCAGGAAAAAAAACAGCTTGCATGAATTCAAGAAATGCCTTTAATATCATGAAATCTCATGAAACCTTTAACATCTGAAGAACCTTTCTGTTGCTTGCACTGCAAAAATTAATATCTTCCTCAGTATTTTTGTTTTCAAGTATAAATATATAAACATCCTTAAATCAAGATACATTTACTTTGAGACACAAAAAGACTTATTATCTTTAGAAATTGAACAAAATGAAGTGAGTTTATGCTTTAAACAAAGAACAAACATCTGTCGGCGGGGTATGAAAATTTATTTTTCATTTGATTTATATTTATTGTTCCACTGGCAGATATTTGTTCTTGTTTTAATCATAAAAATGTTGATGCATTTCTCACAAAATATTAATTTGCTTCTCAAGTAAATGCATAACCAAAACACAAAATCAGAGGAAGAACGTACATTTTTTTCACAGTGTGTTTAAAAATTATTTTCATATTCAAGTCATTTAGAAACCAGTTTGACCCCATGTTTAAAGCGGCCTGCTTTGATGTGCTGTTCGGAAAGATTCGAGTTGTGAGAATTTGTTTTATGCGAATCCCACAATCACAAAGAGCTTCTTGATGTGTATCATCACCCGCTGATACCGGATCAAACAGGTAAACACCTGCGAGCCATCATTGTGCAGGTATCTGTACCACATTCTTCTGATATGATGTGAGATTAAAATGTGTCAGGCTGCAGACCAGATAAACAAACCCGTAATTGCAATGTCTGCAGGCTTTTTTCTCTTCCTGACAGTTCCTCGTCCAAAAACAAGCAGCTGTTTGAATCTAATCAGGAACAAAAAATGATCAAAAGCCTTATTGTTTCAGTGTTTAATACCGCTTTTGTGGTTAAAAACTGTCAGTGAAATTCCGAAACAAAGCAAACATTGTAATGCCGCTGAATTTCATGGGTTTCTGGCCTCAAGCGCTGGAATATCAATAGAGCTGCCAATATTAATACATTAGTTGAAGAGTTAATAACATGAGATGTTTAAGGCTGTTCAGTAGGACTACATGAGCTCTTTTTGGCAAATCAGTATTGCAAATCCGTCTCCTCTTTAAGTATTGCATCAGATATTTTCCACAAGTGCAAACACAATATGCTTTCATCTCTGTTTTTTTTTTCTTCCTGTCTTTATCAAACTAGTTGCACATGAAAAATGTTCTTGTGGGGATCGTGCATGTTTGAATTACCAACTAGCTTTTTGCTTTTTCTGAAGAATGTGGTTGCTGTCTGGCTTAAGTAAAAAAAAAAAAAAAAAAAAAAAATTACCAAGATATTTAGCAATTTTTCTTGACTTATTAAAAATAAAATGTAAAACTCACTGTAAGCACAGAAGCGATTTATTTTAGTGTTTAGTGGTGTTATTTGTTTATTTACAGAACATACAATGTAAAAAAAATATTTTTTGTAAAAACAGATTATAAGCGTATGTATGTATATTTATATATATATATATTAAACATACTATTTATATCTTTTTACAAATTTTTACTTTAAATTCAAAATGTTTCTTTTTCTTTGTAATTGTTAGTGAAATTTACTTGTAATTTCTAAGTGATTAGAAAGTAGAAGTAGATAATTGTTTCTACTTGTTTCTAGATTTATAATATCAGCCATTTCTTGGTTATTGGCCTTAATGTAAAAATGATTATTTATCGGCTGATATTTAATAAAAAAAAAAACTATTTACTTTATAGTTTTTATAGTGTATTATTTTTCTTTAAGTAGTAAAAATGTATATTATTGTCCATTTATCAGTTATTAACCTTTATTGGAAAATGATTATTTATTGGCCGATATTTATTATTTAATTTGAAATAAAAACAGTTTATTTTAGTTTTTAAAGTGTATAAATTTTCTTTAAGCAGTATAGATTTATAATATCGGCCATTTATCAGTGATTAGCCTTAATATGAATATGATTACTTAGTGGCCAATATTGATTGTTTAATGCTAAATAAATCAATTTACTTTAGTTTTACACTATCAACTTTCTTTAAGCAGTATAGATTTATAATATCGGCCATTTATCGGTGATTAGCCTTAATATGAAAATGATAACTTAGTGGCCGATATTTATTATTTAATGCTAAATAAATCAATTTACTTTAGTTTTACAGTATCAACTTTCTTTAAGCAGTATAGATTTATAATATCGGCCATTTATCGGTAATTGGCCATGAACAGGAAAACACCACTTCTAGTAGTTTAATACCATTTAGTAGTTAAAATCAGTCTTTTCTGTCCCAATCACAAAGGGGTAATTCAGCTGTTGTTTCTAGTATCATATGTCAGTGTGAAACAAGTTCAGCTTCTCAATCTTTGGGTTCAGGTCTGGTGTCATGCTTCATATGCATCTGCTGAATGACTAACATGCTAAATGTGACGATACCATCAGGAAAGAGAAAGACGCAACCCTGGAGGAGCCGGCTTTGGATTTCAGCATCTGTGTTACTCATCAGAGACGTTAAACCACAAGCTGTCACAGGTTAAGAGTTTGTGAAGTCCCAGAGACGAATATGTGGAACAACATCACAAGCATGCTGAGGAGAGAGAGTAATAACAGAGTTTCAGCTGAGCTGTTATCAAGTGGGTGATTACATGTCATCAGCGGCGCCTGAAGAGTGATGATCTTTCCATTGTACTGCCTTCAAAACTGAATTTGCATTTTTGTTCTGAAGTGCAACATAATCATTGCATTCAGCATTAGTCATGTCATTATTCCACTAGATGCAGACTGAGCTTGTGCTGGTGTTTAAAGAGCTCCAGAAGTTGGAAAAATGCATCATCAAACACTCTTTAGATATTTTTACTTTTTGTATAGAAAATGTGTATTGTTTGACCGTGTCTCTCTGGTGTTGAGGTTGGTCAGATCCCTCTGTCAATGTAAGAAAAGTAAAACCTTTGCATTTTGATTGATAGACCAAAGTTAAATACTTGGATTAATAAGTTCATACCAAACACCTAGCCTACGTTGTTTAGACATGCAAGTAATTTGAAATTTAAATACCATTGCCTTTAGGGAAAATATGAGACAAATGCTGATTTTCTCTTCACTAACATCACTTTTATTAATCAATTTGCTCTGTGTTTTTGAATCCAGTGATTTTTAGTGGATGTTTTAAGTCGGTTCTCCTAAAGTGTCTGTCAAGACATGGTTTTGCCTGTAATGTCTTGCAAAACACTGGACAACGAAATGTTTGAGACGCTAAAACAACAAGTGTTTCAATCACGAGATATAAACTTGAATTTGCCATTAAAAAAAGAATATGCAATATGCAACATAAATGTTTCTTGAGGAGAAAATCCTCATATTATTCTGATTTCTGAAGATCATGTGACACTGAAGACTGGAGGAATGATGCTGAAAATACAGCGGAGCATCACAGAAATAAATTACACTTTAACACAGATTCACATAAATAAACAGTTATTTTAATAGTAAAAATATTTCACAATTTTTGGATCAAATTAATGCAAAAACTTTCATGCACTTGATATATTTAACATTTTGTTATAAAAAGAGGTCCCCTATATGAAATCTTTTAACTCATATCATAAAATATCGACAAAATGAAACCTGGATTAATTTATCGGTTCAGGAAATGAGTGCATATCTAATTAGTTAATTTAGCATTTCAGAGAAGTACTGTGATGAGTCAACTGAGGAAGTAATGCGCTGTCTGTGTCTGTAAGGTTTGTGCTCGGTTCAGCTGGAGTCCTGTGTTGATGTGGCTCGTGTCCAATAGGGGGCAGCAGTGATGCTGAAGGGGGCCGGACTGAAGGAGCGCGTTTCTCCAGCTTTTCACTTCGCTTCACCTCTTCATCTGCAGCGGATCATCCACTCGTGTGGTCCAGAGACAGACGCTTTTCTTTCCTCCTCTCTGTAGTAAAGCATCGCAGTGAACGTGAGTCGCGCGCTTAATGCCGCTCGTGTGTTTGTGGAACCTGCAGGATCTGCTTTTATTTCTCTGAACGGGATATGATGTGCAACTGTGAGCGAGAGATGCACGAGCTCTCTTAACCACAGCAGTGATACAATGGGGAAACTTCACTCAAAACATGGTGAGTTACACATCTACGAGTCCGAAATATGTGTGCACGCGCATGTTTATAGCTTAATGCTCAGTTAAAATAACTTTTCTGTCTGATTTTATGATTTTAATCTAGTTCTAAAATATAAGATAGCTTTTAACTTTTTGTTTTGTTTCTTTAATTACTTTTCCCTAACCTTTTTAAGGGTTGAAAGGCAAAAATGGCCATCTATTATTATTATTATTATTATTATTATTATTATTTTTATATAAAATCGAATTAAGGAATGTCATTATTTTTACATAATAAAAGTAGCTTCGTTAGGTGTATTTGGGCATTTTAATAAAAACAAAATGTAAACTTTTTTTTTTATAAAAGTCTATCTGTGACCACAAAACCAGTCATAATAAGGGGTCATAAAAAAAAAAACCTATTAAAAAAAAATCTGGAATCTGAGGGTGCAAAAAAAAAAATCACAATTTTGAGAAAATCATCTTTAAAGTTGTCCAAATGAATTCTTAGCAGTGCATATTACTGATCAAAAATTCAGTTTTGATCTATTTACAGTAGGAAATTTACAAAATATCTTCATGGAACATGATCTTTACCTAATATCCTAATGATTTTTGGCATAAAATTAAAATCTATAATTTTGACCCATACAATGTATTTTTTCTGTTGCTACAAATATACCCAGAGACTTCAGACTGCTTTTGTGCTCCAGGAACATTCATATGTCCTGATCCTATCCATGAATGCTCTTGAAATGCACAAACATTGTGCATAATACATAATATTTTTTTGTCTTTGTCATTGGGGTTTAGCTAGCAGACGTCGGGAAAGTCCTGAGGGTGAGTTTTGCTTTTGACACAGTTCTGAGTCTATTTTTGTTATACATGAACTATTAATGGATTTAATGTTGCAGAACATTTCCTAATGCTCTTCAAATCCTCTTTCAGGGGACAGTTTTGTTGTGAATGGCTTTATTTCAAGAAGAGGAGCTGAAGAAGGCGAGAGATACGACACAAATCTTAAAGATTACAAGGTAAGAAATGTCTGTTTTTGTGCATTAGCATCTAAATCTGTCTGGTTATGCATCATAAGGTGAGTTAAGGCTGCTTTGTGCTCAGTTAATAAAGTATGAAGTGCCTCTGTGCCAATTTGCAGTGTATAGATTCAAAAAGCACTTCCTTTGGAAAACCCAATGGATTTCAATACATTTTTTCCAAAGATTGTAGCATATGCATTAGGGCTCGGTTGAAAATATAGATTTTGATCTCGATTTTTAAATGCCAAGAATCAATCTATGCTGTTTTCAGTCGATGTGTGAACAAAACGTAATGAAACATTATTTGTAGTGCCTCCCCTGCAGGAAAGTGAACAAATCTTTGTTACTTTTGATATGAAACAAAGTCTCAGTTTTCAAATTCTATCATGACTCGATCACGTCTTCCTATTTACTACTAGTTATAACACCAAATAAACATGAATGAACATTAAGAAAGTGATGAAAGGAACCCAAAAACTTACTGAAACGAATCCTGTCTCATGTAATCACTCAAACAGTGTTTCAGACTGGGAAAAATGTCCATAAAACAGCAAGTGAACAGTGTCACATAACGTCATATTTAACTTGGGAAAGCCATTCAGTGACCATAAACTCGATAGCTATCCAAAAAAATACAAAATTAATTCTAGAAAGGGGTATTTTGCTAAATATGTGCAGTATATTACATATTCATTATATTTTGACTTAACCTGTATTTTAAATATCTAATGCATGTTTGAAAAGATGAAACGGTTTAAATTTTTATATTTCAGCAACAAACTGGTGTAGAAACATAATTATATCATTAAAATTTTATTTTAAATATATTATAAATTATAATAATTTTATTATAAAAATGACCTCATGTGCAGTTTTTTATTACATTTTTTTTATTTTATAATATATATATGTATATAATATGAAATCAATTTTTTTAATGTTTGTTTACAACATTGTCACTTTAATTTAATAATGTACCAACTGACAAGGTTTGGTTTCAAGTATTAGTATCTGTAATCTCAAATTGAATCATGAAATCTGTCTGAATACCCAGACCTAGTTTGCATGCTGCTTAGATTTTCTCATAAGCATTAATATACACCACAGCAACTAAGACTAAGAAAAACTGTCGTTTCATTTGTGGTGCTGCATTATGGGATTGCCTACTTCTCAAAATTTGATGCTGGCCCATAAATGGTATCTTTTAGACTTAGATTTGCTATGCTTTTATAAACGTAACCCATGAGATCCCAGAAGCGTCTCAGACTGGACTGTAAGAGAAACGCTGCAAGAATCCAGACGGGAGTTGCACCACAGAAGGAACAACTTGCGGTGAGCCGTGTGCCATCCCGCTGCCAAAGACCACATTCCCAATACTGAGAAATCATCATTACAGCGGCTGAAACAAACAGACAGGAGTGTGCTGTGTGTTCTCAGGGCTGTGCAGCGACACGTCCAGCGCCTGGCGATGTGTTTTTGTCGTGTTTGGCTGTGGGATAGTTGTGGGATTGATGCGTTTTGACGTGCAGCTGAGAGTCATGGTTAGTCCTGGACAGTCGTGCATGACATCTGTGTGAGACGTACTAGGATTATACATATATTTATGCGCATATTCATGTCTTTTTTTCTGTATCTATGCAGTTGATTTTTTTCTCTTTCTACTCCACCTGAGTAGTTTTGTCTCATTCTTTGACCACACAATACTGCTATTTTCTGGCATGTTTTAAAACATAAGACAGGTTGAGAGCAAAGAGTAACCTGCCTCATGGCATACGTATGTCAGTAACTGTTCTGTTCATACTACACAATATTGCAATGATTTCAATGCACTTTTTACTGCACTTGTTATTAGTGTCTTTCGTTTATACTTCAGTCATAAAAAATGTCCATTCCCAATGTCCGTGGGTTCAAAATGTCCTTTTCAAAGAATCTATTCTGAAGTCATTCTCAAAAAAATCTCTGAATTGATTCATTGAGAATTTCACAGGAATGAATCGAACCAACTCTTACAAGTTTGTTCGAATCATTTGTGTGGATGGGTTCAAACTGTCTATTTCAATGAATCAGTTCATTGATTTAGATAAGAATTCACAGGAATTAATCAAATTGACTCACCTTAACAAGTTTGTTTGATTCATTTCTGTGGATGGGTTAAAATGTCAAATTTTAAAAGAATCAATCCAAAAGTCAATAAATCTCTGTTGATTCATTGAAGTTGATAAAAATACACAGGACTGAATCAAACAGACTCTAAAATGTTTGTTTGAATTATTTCATTGGATGGTTCAAACTGTCCATTTCAAAGAATCAATTGAAATTTCAATCACGAAAATCTCAGAATTGATTCATTGGAATGCTCCGAAATCCACAATAATGAATCATACAGACTTTTAACAAGTTTGTTTAAATTATTTCTGTGGTTGGACTCAAACTGTCCATTTTAAAGTTTCAATTCAAAAGTCTCTGGATTTATTTGCAATGAACAGAAATTCACAGGAAAGAAACAAACCAGCTCTGACTCAAAGTTAGTTTGAATCAATTCTCTAGATGGGCTCAAAAATGTCAGTTTCAAAGAACCAATTCAAGATTCACTCTCAAAAATCTCTGAATTGATTCTTTGAAATGGACAGAAGTTCCCAATGAATTTACCCAACTCTAACTCTGTTTGATTTCTTTGTATGGGTTCAAACTGTCCATTTCAAAGAATCGGTTCAGTGAGTTGACCTCAAAAGTCTCAAAGGAACTGAAATATTGAAATGGACATAAGCCGATGTGTCTCGTTATCTATGACTCTCGCCTGTGCATGGTTTTGCATCATTTCAATTAGTCACTGAAGGATGCTGAAGGACATCCTAGTAAAAAGACTCTAACTGATGATAAACCTGCTCTAATAGAAGCCCTATAAAAGTCCTTCCCCTTTTGAATGGGAACGTTATTTGGGAAATCTGACAGCGGCCTTGAGGGGAAACCACCGCCGTCATGTGTCATTAATGAGTAGGTCCAGGGTTTGATTTCATCAATGTTTTGGCTCTGGATTGTGTTTTGTCAGTCGTCAAGTACCTGAAAGACTCTTTGAAACGGTGAGCAAGATCGCGGGAGACTTTTGATTTGCGATAAAATGTGTTTAAGTTGTTTATTTAGGGTGGATGAAGTGAAAGAGCCAAATTCAAACCGGAGCTTTTAATCTGAGTCCATTTCAGGTCAGAGTTTAGTTGATGTGAAACTCTGGTTTGGACCCAACAATCAAACCATGAGTCACTTGATTGAACTAGTTTCGTTGCATTACTTTTTGCAGTTTTTATATCACAACAAACATTTTCTTTTGTTTTGCCATCTCACTTGTGGAATTTTAGTTGCAAATTAATTTGCAGTTTCTCATATTGTGTATATTTATATCAAAGCAAACAAAACTAATGCATGTGTGCATGTGAACTATAGGCTTATGAATCGCGCTGTTGAAATTTCTTTAGAGTTGCAGGGATAAATAGCCATTGTGTGAGTGGAGCACATTTGGTTTTTTGGAGTTGCTTCATTCTTGCTTCAACCCCATGTTATTAATATTTCTTTGTTTATCGTGAAGCATAAAGGTGATCCTGAGGAGATTATGAACACTTTTGTTTTCCAATTACCTAAAAGTGGATGGTGAATTTAACCGTTAAGTTCCTATAAAGTACAAAAGAAGAGTCTTATATTCTTTTTTCCAGAAAATAAGTCACACTGGATCACAATTGGTGCATAAGTCATGCTTTATTATTACATTCACATTGTCTTAAATAGACACAATTCATTCAAGCATTCATATGCATTCAACAAACAATATTTTTTGTGTTGTTTTGCATATTTGACATTAATTGCATAATATAAGTCACTTTGAAAAATAAGTCAGCACATTTCAGATGATTTTCTATGCAGGGAAATACAATAATCATGTACATTTAGACTTGTGCATATGACTAAATGATGCATCATGCATCATTTTTCCCTTTAATTGTCATTGAGATGAGTCCACTGGGCTCTTTAAGTTTATGCTGTATGTAAATATCTATTGTGCCAATCTATTTTACAGTATTTGAAGCCCCATCACGTTTCCAGCATGAGAACGAGTTTATTTCATTCTGTTTCTCTTCGTAATAATCAGGAATCGTGCCATGCTGGTTTATAATGCAGTTGAGCTGGTGTAAATTATATTCCAGACCTGTTATCTTTTTATAGTCTGTCTACATGTCATTTCTCTTTGATGCTGCAACGACTCCATACAATTCTTGTTACTATAATTTCTTCTGATTGGAGTCGTTCAGTTGCGTCAGCGTAAGTAGAATCGAGGTGATTATGTCCCTCACCTCTAGGGATGCTTTGACATTTGTCGAGCCGCTCGTAGTGTTGTATTGTCATTATAAGTGTGGTTTGACTCTGTGGCCCAGAGCAGCTGTAATTCTGTCCTCTAAATGAACTGAAAGCAGACACCTCCACACAGACTGATGCTCGTGCTCACGGCAGAGAGAGAAGATATATCATCTGAGACTCAGTGTTTAGGAATCTCTGTAAAGATGACGTATTTCTGGATTACATCAAGTGCTTTTTCTACCTCTCCTTGCTTTTAACAATACAATACCGTTTCAAAGCAGCTTCGCATGTAATGAACAGGAAAATGATTTACCGCTGTGAACAAAGCAGCGCTTCAATTATGGCAAGATGAAAAGAAAAAACTTAGTTTAGAGTTTAGACAAAAATAAAAATTAGATGTAATTTTACTCCCCTTTGGGCCATCCAAGATCAGGATGAGTTTGTTTCTTCATCAGATTTGGAGAAATGTGGCATTGTATCAGGGTCTCACCAATAGATCCTCAGTAGTAAATGGGTGCCGTCAGAATGAGAGTCAATCAGTCAACATCTGGAGAAGACAAAAGATGAAACAAATCCAGCATTAAGACGTTTTAACTAAAACATGAGTCTATAATCCATAATCCTCCAGTGAAAAAGTGTTCTGGTCTGAATCAGGAGAGAAATCTGCACAGCAGATTAAACCGTTCTAAACAAATATGTGTCTGCTTTTTTACATTTGAGAGACAACAGCAGATGCACTTTTTCACTGGTTAAAATTTTACAAACATCCTGATGGACTTATTTCAGCTTTTGTCTGGACTGGAGTGCTGTGGATTATTGTGATGTTTTTATCAGACTCTCATTCTGACGGCACCCATTCACTGCAGAACAAGCGATGCAATGCTACATTTCTCCAAATCTGACGATTTTATTTTTTTTGTGATCTACTCCTGTAATCTTATGTTTACATATATAATGTGAATGTTAAAGTTGCATGGCTGTGCTTTCAATCCACAGGGCAATTTTCATGTGCATGGCAGCTATAGTTCATAAAAGATGATTCAGTGATGGGCAATTATTTCTTTAATAAGCAACACTATAAGCAGAACAATCATGATTTCATAATCTGTGCATGCATTTATTCAAAGAATTTAGTCAAAGAGTCAAAATTATTTTCCGGCCACAGCTGCTGTTGAAACCTCTTAATTCGCACTAAACCCAGGTAAAGACAGGTAAAATCCTGATGGCTGCAGATTAGAAAAGGGCCAGATCCGGCGTTCGGCAAACCCCCCCCCCCCCCCATCCCATTGTCAGGGAAGCAGAGGGAATGGGATTCTTCAGCTGCCTGGCTGTGACTTCAAAGCGAAGCTGGGAGTTATTAAAGCTCTCTGATAGCCCGGATCTGGGGGAAGGGCGGACGGACGGACAGAGACAGACGGGCGAGTATCCCGAGGGTTTTCCTGGTGTGGAGCTCTGAGTATTAACTCTGAAAGCCATTTGTGTTCAGTGAGCAATAATGAGCTCATTAGCTGCTGTCAGATGTTTTCTTAAAGGGGGTCATATGATGCTGCTAAAAATAACATTATTTTGTGTTTTTGGTGTAATGCAATGTGTTTATACCTGATTACGGTTAAAAAAAAAACACATTATTTTCCACATAATGTACATTATTGTTGCTCCTCTATCCCCCGGCTTTCTGAAACGCGTCTAATTTTACAAAGCTCAGTGTGCTCTGATTGGTCAGTTACGCAGAGCGTTGTGATTGGCTGAATACCTCAAGCGTGTGACGGAAATTTTACGCCGCTTAACAAACTGATCAAAACTCACGTTTGAATCACCAATGGGAAATCCTTTAAATATTAAAACGTACTTACAGACTGTATGTCAGAACGCCAGACTGTCGAACTGCCCAACTTTATAGAAACAGTCCTCATCCTCTGGAAAATGCACTGCATACATCTGTATATTTTGGTTGAACTGTTCTGGAAAAGTGTTGTGAATACAACGTAACCACTGATTTCTAGTCGTGTCCTCTTTTGGCAGACCAGACAAATTAGTTTCACTTCCACAATAAAACATAAGCCTTGTTTCTTCTGGAGAACAGGTGGGCGGGGTTATGCAAATCTTCCCACATAGTGATGTAGACACGTGGGGGAGTGTTTAAACGAGCCGTTTTAGGAGGGTTTGATTGACCCTTAACTTTTATAAAGAATATCTCTTTGGGTTTGAGTCTTTAGTCTTTGCAACTTTACAGATCTTCTATATGCACCAAGAGCTTGTAACTCTCCAAAGAGAAAGGAAAAATGTAAATTGCATCATATGACCCTTTAACAGAAACTATAATAGCATATCAGTGATACTAAAATAACACGTTTATGCAGCTTTTTCCCCT
Source organism: Carassius carassius (assembly GCF_963082965.1). Classification (NCBI taxonomy): domain Eukaryota; kingdom Metazoa; phylum Chordata; class Actinopteri; order Cypriniformes; family Cyprinidae; genus Carassius; species Carassius carassius. Next base: position 31,570,097 of record NC_081778.1, read on the forward strand.
GTACAACACATCTATTAAGCTGCAAAAATGTCCAAATGAGGACATTTATGTAATTTTAGAGTCAAAATGTAGACATGAAGGTATCATATAACTTCAGAGGACTTTAAATGAAATCCTCAGTGGATGTGAATCATCTACCTTTTGTCCTTTTTAGAGTCACTATTGTGTGGAAAATGACAGTTCATTAAAACCCCTTCTTTCATGTTGCATATGGGTTTGGAACGACATGACAGATTTGAATTTTTCTTGAGCTCTTCCTGAAAGATTTGCACTTCCAATTAAAGCACATTGAGTGAAAGGAGTGAAAAAGTTGGAGCGGCGTATGCGGTAATTACAGACTTGGACACAGAGGTGACTGTTGGCTGATCAAAGGAAACGGCGATAGGGAAAGAATGAGTTAGCTGGTTTTTAGAAAGGCGAGTTTGACGGATCATTGCAGGTGTTCGGTTCTTACCTGTATAAACACCTGGCACGGGGTTAGAGAGATCTCCAGAGGTGAGATCAAAATGAGCTGCAAAAATAGCAGCAGCGGCTCAGAATGTTGTTGGAAAGCCATACAAGAGGCCTCTCTGTGAAAAATCAGCACGGAAATCACTGAGCTGGAGACGTTCTTAAAGAGCCGGCCTGTGAGGCCTCAGTGTGCTTCAACACTGGAAACATCAACAGTCTGCTGCACACTGACCAAATAATGACACACGCGCTCAGTTCTACCTCTCAACGCTCCTCTCATCTTAAACGTTCCCAGGCGTGAAGCCGCTGATGCCAGCGAAGTAGGAACAATCTGATACAAATGGTGCGGGGAAGCAGGAACACAGGTAGCCTACTGGTATTAATTGAAGTAAATTCCACTTGTACACAATCAGCAATACGTATTTCAAGTATTCTGGTAAAAGATGGTCCATAAATAAAAAAAATAAAAAATGCATAGTGCAATATTGTATAGTGAAGAATATTAATAATGTAAGAATTTATGTAATCATTGTTTATAATAATAAACAATTCATAATTAAAGAAAAAAATATATATAAATGAAATGATGTACAGTAAATCATAATATAAACTATAAATGAGATATGTAAATGAGGAAATGTATATTAAATGTGAATAATTAATGTTAACAATTATATAAAATATATATTTTACTGTTATATTACTGTATGATTATATTGTAAATCATAATTTAAATGTTATATATATATATACATATATTTATTATAATAAATAATTTATTATAATAAAAAATGCATTTGTATATAAATTAAATAATGTACACTAAATAGCGATTTAAATTATAAAGTTTTGAAATTTCATTATGAATATAACATTTTTGTATTTGACTGGTGCAATTTTTTATAATGAAGTCAAGAAACTGTATAAATAAAGAAATTATAATTAATTTATAAAAATAAGTTATAATTACAAATGTAATTATATATAAATGAAATGATGTGCAATAAATCATATTCATTATAAATAAATTATGAAATGTCATAATTCATATATATATATATATTTTTTTTTTTTTTTTTTTTTTTTTTTTCTAGATGTATAACTATATAAATGTAAAACTTTTAAATGTTTATAAATGTATAATGTAATATAAGTATAGTTTATATATATATGTTTTATAAACGTACAAGTATATGCATTTGTATAAATATACTGAATTTGTAAATCATTTTTAACATTGATTATTAACATCACGTTTCTCATATATCTCATATTTTACGTGTATGAACATGCATTTGGTTGATGCAATTGAGGCAGTTTCATTTAGACCAAAACAAAGTTTGCAAAGTGGCTGAAATATTTTAAAGCAACTTTTTGGATCCCTGCTAGATCCTGAAGTTGTTTGGTTTGTGCTTATTTTTAAACACGGTCAAGCTAAGCTAAAATATAATCATAATTTTCCAAAACGTGGTGGGAATAGACTTAGAAAACTCTAAAAGTGAGGGTTACATGATCCCTCAGATATAACAGGCCCTGATGGATGACTTCAGTCTTTACCTGTAAATATGAGGATGTTTCTTGATAGCCAGTGAAAGTGGGCTCATTCTCTCAAGTTTGCTCTCAGAAATCTGATTTCTCACCTCAGCAGAGCTGTGTATTTTTTTGTTTTAGTTGGGCTTGTTCAAACTCTGGCATCTCCTCCTCACTTGTTCGCTTTGAGTCAGCGCTATTTGCTTTGGCAGTGTATTGTGGATATCTGGCCTGTTTAAGAGCGTCATATTCAATGACATCTTTCTCCTTCTGCTTTTCTCATGTTCTCTGACTTTTGGATGAACACCATTGTCTTGATGGAGCTGAACTGTGCTATTGGCCCGATGTTGCACCTTCGTTTAATAGCCGAAATTCTCCTGGTCGAAACTGCCGTGGTGGTTTCGAGGAAAACTAAGAAGTGCTTGAATGGTGTTCAGGGTTTTGAGGCTTCATCTCTGAATGAGAAGCATGTGGCAGCCATCCAGAACAGCAGGGTCTTTCAGCGTGGCCCCTTCAGACATCTGTTCCTGGTTTGTACTGCAGAAATCCTCGAGCTCCCCGTAGGGCGACCGGGGGCCGATAAGGGCCTGTTTTTCTGAAGGCTTTGAGGTGGGGCGCGATGAAGGCTGTTGTTTTGGGGGGACAGGGAGTGGTCAGTAGAGGTGGCTATGACAGGCTATTCTCTTTTTCTTTATTCCAGATTGATGGTCTTTAACAAATGCGTAGCAACACCCTATGAACACGTTTTTATGAGCCCATAGCGTAAACTTACAGACTGCATTCAGTCTCAGTTGTGCTGTCTGGTTATAAATGGATGCTTGGTATCGTGACTTTTTACCTCATAGTTCTGACATTTGTTTCACAATTCTAAGTTTATATCTCACAATTGTAAGAAAATATTTATTGTGAGACATAAAGAAAATATCAGGATTGCGAGATCAAGTCAGAATTATGAGATATAAAGTCAGGATTGCGAGATCAAGTCAGAAGTATGAGATATGAAGTCAGGATTGCGAGATCAAGTCAGAAGTATGAGATATGAAGTCAGGATTGTGAGATCAAGTCAGAAGTATGAGATATGAAGTCAGGATTGCGAGATCAAGTCAGAAGTATGAGATATGAAGTCAGGATTGCGAGATCAAGTCAGAAGTATGAGATATGAAGTCAGGATTGTGAGATCAAGTCAGAAGTATGAGATATGAAGTCAGGATTGTGAGATCAAGTCAGAATTATGAGATATGAAGTCAGGATTGCGAGATCAAATCAGAATTATGAGATATGAAGTCAGGATTGCGAGATCAAGTCAGAAGTATGAGATATGAAGTCAGGATTGCGAGATCAAGTCAAAATTATGAGATATAAAGTCGGGATTGCGAGATCAAATCAGAATTATGAGATATGAAGTCATGATTGCGAGATCAAATCAGAATGATGAGATATGAAGTCAGGATTGCGAGATCAAATCAGAAGTATGAGATATGAAGTCAGGATTGCGAGATCAAGTCAGAATTATGAGATATAAAGTCGGGATTGCGAGATCAAATCAGAATTATGAGATATGAAGTCATGATTGCGAGATCAAATCAGAATGATGAGATATGAAGTCAGGATTGCGAGATCAAATCAGAATGATGAGATATGAAGTCAGGATTGCGAGATCAAATCAGAAGTATGAGATATGAAGTCAGGATTGCGAGATCAAATCAGAATTATGAGATATGAAGTCAGGATTGCGAGATCAAGTCAGAAGTATGAGATATGAAGTCAGGATTGCGAGATCAAGTCAAAATTATGAGATATAAAGTCGGGATTGCGAGATCAAATCAGAATTATGAGATATGAAGTCATGATTGCGAGATCAAATCAGAATGATGAGATATGAAGTCAGGATTGCGAGATCAGAAGTATGAGATATGAAGTCAGGATTGCGAGATCAAGTCAGAATTATGAGATATAAAGTCGGGATTGCGAGATCAAATCAGAATTATGAGATATGAAGTCATGATTGCGAGATCAAATCAGAATGATGAGATATGAAGTCAGGATTGCGAGATCAAATCAGAATGATGAGATATGAAGTCATGATTGCGAGATCAAATCAGAATGATGAGATATGAAGTCAGGATTGCGAGATCAAATCAGAAGTATGAGATATGAAGTCAGGATTGCGAGATCAAATCAGAAGTATGAGATATGAAGTCAGGATTGCGAGATCAAATCAGAATTATGAGATATGAAGTCATGATTGCGAGATCAAATCAGAATGATGAGATATGAAGTCATGATTGCGAGATCAAATCAGAATGATGAGATATGAAGTCAGGATTGCGAGATCAAATCAGAAGTATGAGATATGAAGTCAGGATTGCGAGATCAAGTCAGAAGTATGAGATATGAAGTCAGGATTGCGAGATCAAGTCAGAAGTATGAGATATGAAGTCAGGATTGCGAGATCAAGTCAGAAGTATGAGATATGAAGTCAGGATTGCGAGATCAAGTCAGAAGTATGAGATATGAAGTCAGGATTGCGAGATCAAATCAGAAGTATGAGATATGAAGTCAGGATTGCGAGATCAAGTCAAAATTATGAGATATGAAGTCAGGATTGCGAGATCAAGTCAAAATTATGAGATATAAAGTCAGGATTGCGAGATCAAGTCAGAATTGTGAGATATAGTGTTCCTGTGGCTAGGTGGTAGAGCAATGCATTAGCAGCTCAAAAGGACGTGGGTTTAATTCCCAGGGAACACACATACTGGTAAAAAAAAATGTATAGCCTGAATGCACTGTAAGTCGCATGGGATAAAAGCGTCTGGTAAATGCATAAATGCAAATGTAATATAAAGTCAGATTTGCTAGATGAAGTCAGAATTATGAGATATAAAGTCAGAATTGCAAAATAAAATCAGAATTTAGAGACAAATTCAGAATTGTGAGATAAAGCCAGAATTGTGATTTACAAAGTCAGAATTATGAGATAAAGTCTGATTTGCAAATAAAGTCAGAATTGTGAGATATAAAGTCAGAATCGCAAGATATAAACACGTAAATTCTGCGAAAAAAGTTAAATTTCAGGATATAAAATCCTAATTGTACATTTGCATGATTTAAAACCGGCAGTTCTGACAAGTTGAAACTATGTCAGTTCAGACTTTATATCTCACAGTTCATTTTTTGCTCTATTAGAATTTATGAGTTTATATTAAAAGGCCTTTTAGTTAAATTGAGCCAGAAAACACTTTAGAAAACAGATTATTTGGGTGAGTGTAAACATAGCTATTGATGCAATATGATCACCAGTAATGATGTCATCATAATAATATTTATTTCGTAATATTTGCATACTACATTATGATCAATCATCTTTCTTACCTCTTTGCATACTGAATTTGTGTAGTTGCCAAAATGTTGTTAAATTAGGTCAATTCAATATGCAAATAAACCTTAGAAAGAAGCCTAATAGTGACTCAGCATGCAAATAAAAGGATTGTATCATCATTGTTGTTCAAATTCTGTCAGAGCGTGTTATTTATTTGTGTTTGAGCATGAGAACTTCTACACTGCATGAGCGAGATCTTTTTCTTTCTCCTCCTCCCCACTTCCTCCTCTCACTTTTCATGGCCCTTGTTTCATGGAAAAATACATTTGAACACTGCAGGCGGATTGTATGTTTATTTATACGAAGATATTTATGCTGGGAAAGGCACTTTGAAGGTGTTTGCTTACGTTCCCTGGTTTCCTTGTCTAAGCACTCTTTCTGAGCGGGTTGAGTGTTCATGGCTTCAAAGATACTGAGGTGCCATCAGGAGATGACTGTTTGATCTCCTCCAGATGCCAATAATGTTGCCTTTTCCTTATTCTGGGCTTTTGACGTGCAATTATTCATAATTAGGCAGTTAAGCGTTTTCAAGCTGTGTTTAAAGTCAACATAAAGTCAGAATTGAGTCTATGTACTTTCACATTCTTGGTTTTATTGCCGACTATTAATCAGTGCACTTTTACTTATCTTTTAACAGATTGTCATGAATTCTGCAGGGTTTAAAAAAAAAAAAAAATTATTTGGAAAGCACTGTGTTTTGGCATTTTATCTTGACTTTAAAGGCATAGTTCACCTATGAAACCTTCAGTTTCTGCATCAGATTTGGAGAAATGTAGCATTGCATCATTTTCTCACCAATGGATCCTTTGCAGTGAATGGGTGCCGTCAGAATGAATAATCCACAATAATCCATAGTTACACTTCCTCCAGCGAAAAAGTGCATCTCCTGTTGTCTCTCACATCAAAATCCAACCACATATATGTTTTGGCTTGTAAACGGTGCTTGATCTGTGCAGATTTCTCTCCTGATTCAGACCAGACCACTTTTTCATGTTATTATGGATTATATACTCATATTACAGTTAAAAACGTCTTAATGGATTTGTTTCAGCTTTTGTCTTCTTCAGATGTTAACTGATGGACTCGAGTGCTGTGGATTATTGTGATGTTTTTATCAGACTCTCATTCTGACGGCACCCATTCACCCATGATGCAATGCTACAGTACATTTCTCCAAATCTGATGAAGAAACAAACTCATCCTAATATTGGACGTCCTAAGGTTAAACACATTTTCAGCTCGAGTGAATTTTTTGCCTGAACTATTCCTTTTAAGATTTAAACAAAATCCGCATGTCATGTCAATATGATGTGATTTTGCACACCACATCTAGAAAAGTAGTTGTACCTCAAATAATAAACAGGCTTTAATTGATGTAAGTGCTTCAGCTCCGCATTTCTGCTTTGAAGTCATCCAGAATGATGGCCTGGTTGTTAGTGTGAAATTATTTTATGTTGTAATCGGTACTGATAGAGCATATACAAAATATTTCTATAAGTTCATGTTTTGAAAATCTCAGATTTGTTCAGCGATGCCATACATGCGGTCTACGCCGAATGAGTGAATGGAAATGGAGCGTTTGTGGTGGATGTTATGGCAGCCGTTTACTTTGCGTCGCTTACAGGAGAAGGAAAGAAAATACTCCTGTGCGGTGACTTTTTCTGCTGGATGGCAGTCAGCGTTTGATCTCGTGCAGCTCTAGGCCAAGGCAAACAGCAGGAGACGCCGAGGTTATTGCATTTTCGTGTGTAAGGTATGTTTCCATATAAACCGCTGTAGAAAACTTATCCAAACTGACATTTTGCAAGCCTTAGCGCAGTCTGGGGAATATTTGATATATTTATTTAGTACTGTGGTTAGTATTAATTGAATACCTGTGTTTTAATTAGTTGTTTCATGACGAGGCATTTGGAAAAACTTTGCAATCAAAGTTAAAATGTTTGTTTGACATACACCGCTTCACTTGCCTTTGTTTGTTTACCTACTGACCAAATATCACAGTACGAGTCATTTTATATCAGAATAGGTATTTTACGGGATCTTCATAGAAACAATGTATTGTGTGTGAATTAAGCAATAGTTATTTTTGCATAATGCAACGAATGATTTTCTCTTTTTTATTTGGAAAAACTCGGAAGATGAGATTATTCATAATACATTTATGATGAGTCTGACATCAGTGTAAAAATAGCTTCAGATGATGAAACACTTGAGTTCAAAACAAACTAATATTATAAAGCAGTGTATAACACCGCCCAACCTCGAAATAATAATGTGCTTCGTGACTTTTACATCAGTTTTTCCTTTTTTAATGCATGCATGTTTCTTTCAGATTGATATTTCTGCTTTTGCTCAGCTGATTGCTTTAGATTTCCAAAGTATATATAAATGTATATAATATATAAATGTACATAATAGTATAGTATATTAAATAATACTTTATTTAATGATGGTAATAATAAATACATATGTCCACTTATTTATATATTTATATGAATATTTAAAATAAATGCAATTAATTAATACAATTGTTATAAATGTTAAAATATAGAAATATGTAAAAATATATAATATAAATATATTTTAATGAATATTTGAAAATAAAATAAATTATAAAAAAATATTAATATCAACATAACCAATGTTAATATATTTTAAAAACAGTATGTTTAATACTAAATGTAATAATATTAATAATAAATACATATGTACCCTTATTTACATATATACATTTATTAAAATAATTATATATTTATATATTATACTTTATATATATCTGAAGAATTTAAATTATATAAATGATAATAATAATAATAATAATAATGTGTGTGTATATGTATGTATGTTAGGGTTAGGGTTTATTTAAATATTCATATTATGTTTATGTATTAAGTTTAAACTGGTCTAACCAATATTATAAAGCAGAATCTCAGACCATCACCCAAACTCTAATAAGTATGAAAGTGAGTAATAATGTGCTTTGTAGTTTTTCCGTCAGTTTCTCTGCTGTGTTTTGCGATGCAGATTGTTCGTAAGTCTCCGTGACTGATATTTCTGCTTGCGGTATGTTACGGGGGATTGTAAACGCTGTTATTCTGAATGTTTGATCACAGAAAAGCCTGTGTTTCTTTGCTCAGGTGCTGCAAACAGACACTCGTGCTCATAAATCTGATAATTCGAACTCTAAACGTGTCGCTTTCAGACGCGGTGTATCAGTGTTTTCTTATGTAATAATGCCTCAAAGAGATTCCTTTTGTGAAAGCCTCAGAAACCTCATCCTTTCTCCACATTCCCCCAGACAGACGGCCACAGACAGACACCCGAAACCTAGCTTCCTGTCTGAGCCCTAAACAAACACTGAGCCAGAAACAAACGGCACGAATCTTGTGCATTTTCACACAATGCATCTCTTTCTTTAGTGTTCATTTAGTCCGTTTTTTAATAAAGTCTTAGTCCTGTGTCCTTTTTAGTTTATAGCGTATTTAGTCAACCTGTCCTGTTTTTGTTTTAGTTGATTAAAAGCTCATTTCAGGCAGTCAGTGCATTTGTTGTTTGTTCATTTGCCTGGTAATTTAAATGAACTTGGATTAAAAGATCTAAGTGATTCACTGATTCCTTTGAAACACCGAACAGAGCAATGTGCATTTTGTTTATTGTTAATAGGGCAAAATAATGATCACCATTTCATTTTTTTAAAGTGCTATTGTGTTAAATGAGAAAAGCATCTAAAGCATTTAGTCTAAATAAGAAACTCACGCTGCCAGTAGGTGGTGTAAATATCTTTATCAGTAAGTCATTGTGTCATTGATTCATTTAATTCCTTCAAATGGCTGATTCATTCTGCAATGAAGTAGTATCTCTTTATGAATGGGCCATTGAATCAATGATTCACCTGATTCATTCAGAAATTGCGAGTGACTCTGAGACGCACAATAGTTCAAATTTATCAGTGGAAATTTACAAAATCTGCAAAAACAGACAATATTGTGTCTGAAATATAGCACAATATTAACTTCCTATTTATTGAGGTGTTTTATAAAATCAATATCAAATTTGCACCCGTGCTATTTGGGACAAAAACAGCACTCGTGTGATATTGCACTTATTTCTCATGTGATATTGCTATTGCTACTATACCATACGATATAAATACAGTACAGACAATACCCATTTTTACCCCAGACTCTTGAATCTCTTGAAAATCTCTTGGATATTTATATTAGGTGTGGGGAACAATATTGATATGGCAAAATATTATGTTGTCCTTCTCCGTAATATATGAGAATCGATATGCTGACGCTAAATATCAATATTTTAATTAATTAATAAGGCGCTCCAAATAGATTTCCCTGCTCTCAGCATCACTACTTCATGGCTCCTCGAGGTGGCGCTCAACATGTAAATGAGGGAAACGTGAATATAAGTTAATTGCCGAAGAAAAAGAGCTTTTTAATGGAGTTAAATAATAGATGCCCCGGCCAAGTTTAAGTCCAATGTCGGCTTTTATACCATTGATTGGACAAACAAAATCAACAAAGAACTGCATTATTTGCATGTGCTTTAAAGCCTTGCCAGTTAAACATTTAATTTGCGTGCTGTTCTGAAATGTGCTTTTTCTGAGCTCGTACACCTGAAGCATGCGCACAAGTGTGCTTTCGCATCTGATTGCACTAATACTGTCAAAAACACACAAGGTTTTAATATAAACATAGTTGCTTATGTCTAAATCAAATTTAAACTGTTTAGAGAAAAATAGATGTGTTCCTGTACTGAATATTATATGCATGTAGCTCTTAAAGTGACAGCAGTCTAATAGTATTAACCATGCTGCCGCTTGTCATTAAAAGGGAGAGTTCAGCCAAAAATGTAAAGTCTGTCATTATTTACTCACTCTCATGTTGTCCCAAACCTGTATTCATTTCTTTCTTGTTCTGAACGCAAATGTTTTCTTTTATTCTGTGTAACCAAACAGTTGCTGGTCCCCCTGTTAACTTTGATAGAAGGAAACAAAATACTATGGACGTCAATGGGGACCAGAAACTGATTCTTCAAAATAACTTTTATGTTCAACAGAAGAAACTCTTTCAGGTTTAAAATTAATTGAACGTGAGTAAATTATCAATTTTCAGACGTTTGGACTTGAATAAAGAGAGAGAACCTGTACTATGTTTATAAATGTATATTGATTATCATAGAATTGCTGTATCATGATATTATTGGTATCGTGAGCCGTGTATCGTATCGTATCATATCATGAGGGTCCCTGTGAAATTACATGTTTGTCAATGTTTTCAGATCATCAGTGCTTTTATTTTGCCTGTGTTGCCAGGATGTGAAGATAAATTAAACACAGGACAGAAAATATGTTCTTGAAAGAGAAAAGCTCTGTTTTGGGGATTTAAGATCTTGACATCTGGCAACCCTAAGCATATATATTTTTCCTCTTCTTCTTTTTTGTTGTTGATGAAAATATAGAGAAGTAGAGTTTTGTTATTACTAAATTGTAGTCTCTGTTGTCATCATCAATATTTAATGCTGATATAGTCACAATTTGTGTGTAATGTTCTCAGTGTCATCTAGTCTCAATCATTGCCAAAAAAAGGTTAGTTTTTGTGAACAGAATTAACGAGTAAGGCAGCTTGAAGACGCCTTGAAATGCTGCACATTGCTGCATTCAGAAACGACACACTTTTGTGAAGTTTTGAAGTTGGAGGCGTTCAGAAATGGTGAGAACTGGATATTCCTGTGACATAAGAAAAGCAGGAGTGAATGGAAGCAGATTTTTCTCCCCGTTCTGGACCTCTAGCTCGCACATGTGTAGGTATCGCTATTATTCAAGCCATAAAACTACACGGCCACATCTGAAAGTGGTTAGCTGTTGAAACTCACCGGCGGCTTCAAAGCGCGGGGTTGGGGCTGCAGTCGGAGCAGAATTCCTCTCGGATTGGGAATAGCTGCGAATGGGCCTTTGTTAGTTGGACAAAGCACTCGCTCCATCAAAAGCCACTTCCAGATGTGGCTCCACCGCAAGAATCAAATGTTTAAATCATTATCTTTCACGAGGCATTTTGGGGTTGATGAAGTCCCGTGTTTAAGAGAAGTGCTCGGGTTGGTCTTTGAAATTTTGGCACCAACAAAATGTAATTTGACTGTTTATGAAGCACAGACACCATAAACCATCGCTGTCTGTGTTGTGGGGTAATTCGTGAAGTAACTAGCGACGCTGCTAACTTGTTAGCATTTTGCAGTATGGAGAGTTGGGAAATGAGATTGATTTGAATGAGTCAGTGTGTTTGGGTTTCCTTCATTTGACTGCTATTTGAAATGATTTTAGGATTCCCCAAAAAACTGATTCACTGATTCATTTGAATCGCTGCTCAGATGAATCTGCATTTCTTTTACTATCAAATAATCACTCGTTTTTGATAGTATGTAATACAAATTGTGTAATACTGTCTGTCACTTTAAATGAGAATGTAAATCGATTGCTGATATGTCATATGTATATGTGTATAAATGTATAAATAAATATCTAATAATATATTAAATTACACAATATAATAATAAATAATTTATTATTGTGTATATATATAGATGATTTATAGAAATATACTATAAATATAAAATATAATGAATGCATGTATATTTACATTTTATATATAATGATTTATAATTATATGAATGTAAATGCATATGTATAAATATTTAATTTTGTAATATATATATATATATATATATGTGTATATATATACTTCTATTTTTTATTTTTATTTAAAAATATATTTACATGTATTAGTAGCTTGTATAAGTATCTTGACTGTAGATGAATTAGAGACCGGAGCTGGTTTTTTAGTCGATTACTTTCTGTTGTGGTTCTCAGAACAGCCACAGACTCTTTTCTGAAGAAACGCCGGCATCTCATCACGAGACGAGGACTGGATGAGCGTTTGAACGGCCTGAAAGACGCCACTGTTTCGATGTCTTCCTGAAAACAAACGGTTTCTCTTTTCTCTCGGTGACTTCCTCCACAGGCAGCGTGACTTCAAACGTCTGTCTGCTGTTTCACGCACTGTTGACCTGCAGAAATAAACATCAAACTCCTCCTTTACTGATTCAGACGGATATTTAACACTCGTGCCTTTCTGAAGGCGTCATATGGAGGGAACGTGGAGAGCGTTGTGTTCACGCTGTTTTGAGGTGTTTTTTTTTTGTTTCAGAGGCGTTTAGAAACCCAAGATGACTCCAGAGACATGTGGAGGTGTTTTTCAGGATGCACTCGACATCTTTTCCTGTTTGTTGACAGGGGTCTGGCTGATGGTATCAGTCCTGTATCAGCACGTCTGAACTCTTCACCTCGTTCTCATTCGACCGGTTTACATGTTTGGGAAGTGCTCGGTTTTCCTGTTTCTCCTCATCATTGTTTCTGTGCCGGCTCTATCCAGTGGTTTCTTATATGTCTCTCTTCCTGTTACAGCTCTTGATGCTTTAATGGTGAAGTGTGCAGTTGTGTATATATATCTTATATATATATATATATATATATATGTAAATCATTCAACGGTAAAAATGTAATATATATATACTATATATAATATTAATATACAATAATTTAATAATAATTTAATTGTAAACATATGTATGTAAATACATTTATTTACATATATATTTTTATGTATTTAAAAATGTATATGTATTCTGACAAATTATTTATATAAATATATAATGCATGGATGAATGCATATATATATATATATATATATATATATAATTTTTTTTATTCTGTCCATCAGAATATATTTTATTTTATATTATTTTATTTTTAGAATTTTAATCTATGATTTGTGTGTGTCTCTGTGTGTGTGTGTGTGTATTCATTTATTATTTTTATAATTATAAATAATTCAGTAGTGAACAAAAATATAGATAGCAACTTATAATATTATTTGAAATATATATATATATAATGCTCCCATGTCAAATTTTTACATTTTATTTTCAGAATTTCAATGATGAACTCCAAATTTGGAGGATGTACATATTATATTTAGTTTGTTTATTATTTGTATAAATATAAATCATTCAGTGGTGAAAAAAATATATATATATATATATCAAAATAGTTAAATATGAAGTATTTTGCGTCTGTAATGTATTTTGGATGCTTATTGAAGTGTGGCATCATTAGCTTAGCAACTTTTTACTGTCAAATTCAGTTGAAATTGACTTGGTTCTAGTTTAGTTTGTTTTAATCAGCAGTGTTTGGAGGTCGTCTGTGTGGGCTGTAGACAGCTGGGTTTAGTCTAGATTTTGTCACGGTCTTGCGTTTCATAGTAAATATCTCTGGAACGGTGCGGTGGAGAACAGGGAAGGTGGAGACCTTTGATCTTTGTGTGTCTGGGCTCCTCAGGGTCTCCCGAGCGCAGCTGAGATCAGCTCAAACGTTTGGGGTCATTATCTGTATTTTTGACTTGTATTTCCCTGACGAGCAGAAATGTGTAAGATAAGACTTGTTTTCAGAGAATATATCTGAATTCTTTTATTTTGTTTTATTATTTTATTTTTTACAAAATGTATTTATTATCATGTATTAACATTTTTTCAATTCTTTTTTTATTTTACATTTTATATTTAATTGTAAGTATTATTTATTTTATTTTAATCAGTTTTTTTTATTGGTTTTATTGTTTCACTTTATTTGTATTTTTTATTTAATTTATTACTTTATTATTTATTTATTTTTTACTTTATTATTTCATTTATTATTTATTGTGAATCTGTTCATATGGATGATTCATTTCAGTGAACTGTCTTATAAAAGATTCTCTGATTAATTTGAATCTCTGCTTGGCATACATTTTCTGTATTTAAATATTTTGTTACATTTTGCTGCTCACCGTGTTTTAGGCTCATATAAATAATACGGTGTAATGCTATCACATGCATTTTGTGCCAATTAATTTATTCAAATATATTTTAAAACTAAATCATTGTGTTGATCCGTCCGTCCATGTGCTGTTAACACCAAGGGTCCATTGGCTCCACTGCTATCTCCAGATGCCTTCACTTCCCGTGGAGGAGCAGGGCTGTATTTTTAGGAGCGGGTCACAGTTGACCTGTCGGTGACCCCTGGCCGATGTCACGGGCGTGAGGAACTTCACGTCTTGGATTTGAGCCTGTTTCTTTGGTCTGCCAGCCCAGCTGGGAGAAGCGTGTGCAGTGTGTGCTAAAGAGATGAGGCAATAGAGAGATAACCCTCGTATTTCAGACACTCTCTGGAGTGGATACGGGTCAAGCTCTTAAAGGGCTTTTAATCTGCTGTGCGATCAGACGCCATGCGGTTGGATCTTATGATTAAGGTGGCACAATTTCTGAACTCCAGACTCTTTCATTAGATGTTGCGTAGCTGAAGCATACATTTTACTGGCCAAAATTATGAATGAAGTACTAGTGCACTGGATACAGCATAGCATGTGACTTTTGTTTTAAAACAGTATGTGGAACATACAGCACATAGTGTAAAGTTGCATGCTACTATTGCATGTTTAAACCCTCCATTATGTTTAAAGATGCATTTGTTCATCAAAGTAAAATTGCATTTCACAGTTGTTCCGCCAAATATATCTTCTCCTGTTGAATTTTCCAATTTCACTTAAAAATGCATCAGATTATGGAAGTAAAATGTAAAAAGGCACTTCATGTTGGTTCATGGAAGACTAGTTCCCCCCAGAAATCATGCTTTGGTAAATCATAATTATGATATAGTTCAAATTATGAGATGAAAAGTAATTCTGAAATGAAAATCATGTCATATGCAATAATTAAACTTTTATCTCAACTACTACTATGTCCTAATTATCGCTTAGTCTCATCATTTTGATTTTGTTATGACTTTTTATGTCAAAAATATGACTTGTATGACTTTTGATCGCATTATTATGAATTAAAATCTTTTTTTTTCAACTTTTAATGTCATAATTATGAGAAAAAAGTTGCAGTAGATACGAGAAGTCAAAATGATGACATACTAAGTCATAATTATGAGATATAAAAAGTTTACTTTTATGTCATAACTATGACCTATAATAATGACTTTGTATCATAATTATGACTCTAATCACAATTATGACTTTTTCTCTAATTATTTTTTATTCCGATTGTTAATTATGATTTGCACATCATAATTATGACATTACTTTTTATATCTTTTTATCTCAAAGTTATGACTAAGTATGTCATGAAGATAGTGTCTCAACATGTCATAAATATGACATACTAAGTCATAATTAAGATATAAATTTGGAATCATATAAAAAGTCAAAAAGGAGGTCAAAATGATGACGTACATAATTATGAGATAATTACGACTTTTCTTATAATTTTAACTTTTGTCATAATTAGAGTTTTGTATCTCATAATTCTGACTTTGCAACATTATTATGACTTAGTATCTCAGTTTTTCAACTTTTAATATCAAAATTCAATTATTGAATTAATACTTTTGACTTTTTGTCACAACTTACATTTTATCTCATAATTGTTACTTAGAATATCATAATTTTGACTTGTCAAGTTTACTTTTTTATATCATACTTTAAACTTTTTATCCAATAAATGTCTTTTTTTATTGATTTACCAAAGCATGGTTCCACATTTAGCCAGAAGCCAATGTGATTTTCAAGTAAAAATACAACCAGTTACATCTTTATTAGGATCAGAAAAACACCCAGAATAACTCGAGCAATGTAGTTGTTTGACGTTCTAGAATAACTAAGCTAGATTTACTAAATTTAAACCACACCATCTCACTGAACTCTATGTCTTGTGCTCATACTAACCTTTAAATATTATACACAAACCACACTGAAAGTCTGAGAAAGTGTTCTGCAACTCCCATTTAAGAGCGGCCCGTAAAAGCTGTTTGAGAGGTGCTGCTGAGGTTCAAGTGTGCGCCACATTTGCATGAGGAGGGGCTGCTCATAAAGAGACATCTGGTAGATGTTTCAGAGAGGCTCTCTAGAGGATTCGGGATTTAGAGAGAAGGCCTTGTACTGTAGGGCTTGAAGTCAGTTAGCCAGCTGTGTGTAAGTGGCTCAGAAACAGCCAAATGTATTTAGAAAATGTATTTCTCTGGACAAGACTCACTGCAACGAGACAAAAACCTGGTAACTAGTGTGATAGTTTGACTGAAACAATTGCTGCATGCAGATTGGGATCAGCACATGCCTTTTGTGTGCATTTGTACCTTTGTATCATTTTTACAATTATTTAAGTGTTGTCATGATATTGATAATGCCATTATTATCTCATAATTATGTCTGGGTATCTTGTAATTGTGGACTTCAGTTTATCCTTCAACACCATCATCCCAAAACTCCTCCAGATCAAACTAACCCAGCCCTCTGGTCCTAGCTCTATCTGTCATTGGATCACCAGATTTCTGACAGATAGGCTACAGTTAGTGAGACTGGGGAAATGTCCTGTCAAAGAGCCGTGTGCCATCAGCACTGGTGCCCCCCAGGGATATGTGCTCTCCCCACTGCTCTTCTCCCTTTACACACATGAATGCACCTCTGAAGAGCTCTCTGTCAAGCTGCCGTAGTTCACAGACGACTCTACAGTCATCATCCTCATCCAGGACAGAGATGAGTCTACTTACAGAAAGAAGGTTAATTTATTTTTGCAACTGTTTTATTAAATTAAGTGCTAAAACAAGAGATTGTGAGTAAATGACAAGTAATTCCTCGTGAATCTGAACAACAGAAGCGTTTGGCCTGTAGCTCGCTTGATGAAATGAGCAGTGTTACACATACAGAGGAAGCAGATAAGCGCAGTAATGGACGAGCTGAAATAGTCGTGACAGTAGGGCCATGGCTGAGATTAGCGAATGGGAGCTTTGGACAAGTCTAGGAGATTTTCTGTGATTTACAGGCCTGGGGCACTTCAAACGTCTGGCCGAGCCTCTGACGCAGATGAGCGAAGAAACTCGCTTCACAGCTGTTGTTTCTGATGCCTCTGGAGCGCTTCATGTCCTGCCAAGAAAACACTGTGCCTCTGCCTCACATCTGACCTCAGGGTGGAAAGTCTCCCGGCTCTGGAGTAAAAGCCCTTCGGACATCTGTGGCACACTGGTGCTGTGTTATCCATCAGCACGCTCCCCGAAACAAAGCACATCAATGAAATGGAACTAAGAGATGCATGCATAACTTATTTTTAATATAATCTTTGAATGCTTAACTTGTTTTTTCTGTGATTTTGTATGCATGCTTAAATATTACAAATGAGCAATTTTGCCATAGTTTTCTTCTTTTTTTTTTGGACTGTTATTGAATCATATTGCAGCATGCTATTATACAAATTATATTACACCAATTTCTTTTTCTATGTGAATCTGTGTTAAAGTGTAATTTATTTCTGTGATGCTCCGCTGTATTTTCAGCATCATTCCTCCAGTCTTCAGTGTCACATGATCTTCAGAAATCATGAAAATATGATGATTTACTGCTCAAGAAACATTTCTGGTTATTATCAATGTTGAAAACAGAATATTTTGATCCACTGAATGCGTCCCTGCTGAATCAATGTTCATTTCTTACTATCTTAGAAATCTGAACAGTTGAATTTTATTCATCAACATTAACAAAGATTTTTAAAAGTATATCAGTGATACTAAAATGCCACTGGTTCTAGTAAATGATAACTCTGGTTAGTAGTGAGACGGGTTTATTTAGTTACTCAATCACACATGTAACGTCTGAAGCCACTCTGCATGAAGCAGAAGCAAAGGCTTCGTGATGCTGAGATCTGACGCATTTTAGATGCTTATTTCACAAATCTAGGCCTTCAGAACACATGATGCCTTTTCAACTCACTTCCAGTCTCTGATGAGAGTTTGAAGCGTCAGAAACCAAGGCGGCGCGAGACAATAAAGAAACCAGGGCCTGTTTTTTTTCCTCAGCTGTGGATTGGAACCAGCTCTCTCTTAATGAAGCATATGGCCCACACATTGCTGCTTAAAAAGGGCCTCAGTGTGTAATGGCATTATGGGTAAAATACCATGTGTTAGTCTTTAAAATGCAGAGGGCGGTCAGATCTGCAATGCATCTGTTGTGCTGGGTGGTAATGAGTTTACAGACATGTGACTTTAAAGAAAACTTCTGGAGATCATCGCATTCTGGGAGGCGGATCCGTTTGCTAATTGGATTCTAGAAAACATGTTTGGACCCGCCTCTCGGAGCTTCTCATTGGTCGATTGCACGAGTGTGTTTCAGCATATGTTAAAAGTGTGGAATAAAAATCATGTTAAGATCATTCATATTTCATATCAACTGCATTTGTTTTTTTACAAATTAAAATAGATTTTAAGGGAAAAAATTAATTACTAATTGTTACAAGATGTTCAAATTAGTTATGTGAATGCACTTGTACACTAATGTTCGACATTTTGTGCTTAGTAAAAAGAAATTGATGCTTTTATTCATGAAAGATGCATTAAATTGATCAGAAGTGCCAGTAAATACATTTATAACATTAAAAAGGATTTCTATGTCAAATAAATGCTGTTCTTTTCAACTTTCTATTCATCTGTGAATCCGGTTTGCACGCGGCACAACTGTTTTCAACATTGATAATACTCAGAAATGTTTCCTGAGCAGTAAATCATCATATTTTCATGATTTCTGAAGATCATGTGACACTGAAGACTGGAGGAATGATGCTGAAAATACAGTTTTGATCACAGAAATAAATTACATTTTACAATATACTCACATAGAAAACAGTTATTTGAAATTCTGATGGTTGATTTGAGGTGGTTGTCGACTGCTTCTTTACGTGTGTAATCGTGAGCAGGTTGGGATTTGTACGTCGATGTGCGGTTGAGCATTTTTGTGGTCCAGACGTCAGATGATTTAGTCTGTTCCTGAAGGTGTTTATGGCAGATCTCAGTCATTTTTCTGGATTTGACTCGGTCTGTGTGATCATTGAGCAACAAAACCTCAAAACGTTCCTGTCAGAAAGGTACGAGAAAATGATAATGTCTCAAATCATCACAACAGCAGCCTCAGGGAAACATCAGATCTCCTCGTTCCTCTGTTACTGAATTTTCAGGAGATGTAATCGCATGTGATGCCGTCATGGTTTCAGATGCTTCAGATGGAGGTGTTTGCTTTTCCTGTGGTTTCTGGGCTGTATATTGAACTAACACTCCTCTCTTCATCTCCTCTCTTGTGTTTTTTTTCTCTGTGGTTCTCCTCCAGGAGCTCAAGGACAGACAGAGTCAGGTCCAGCGCTGCCCTCTACAGGGTGAGTACAGACATCAGACACCCGACAGACGGAAATAGTCAGGATTTGTGTCCTGTTTTCCAGAACAAAATATAGAAACATTATTATAAATGAGATGCATTGATTTAAAAATACAAAATGACACAAGATTAAAATGAGAAAATGATCCAAATGAAGTGAGTTGTACTGCAATTATAAAAAAAATAAAAATAAAAATAAATATATTAAATAAAAAAATGACAAAATGGCTAAAACTTAAACTAAGGTTAAAATAAAAACACAAAAAGTAAAATAAAAAGTAATTCAAAATATCTAAAATAAATATATTATTTGAAAAAAAAATACAAAAAAAAAAATATTATATTATATACAGAAAACTGAAAATATTAAAATAAATATACTTTATATTATATACGGAAAACTGAAAATATTAAAATAAATATACTTTATATTATATACTGAAAGTATAAAAAATAAAAGCTCACTCAAAATATTAATAAATACTACAATATTTTATAAATAATACTAAAATATTATGCTCAAAAGTGGGGTGAGGAATAATAATTTAGTTTTTCTTGAAATTAATTAGATTTTTCTGACTTCATTGGTAGTTATTTGTTCTTATTTTAAGCATAAACTCACATGATTTCTGAAAACCAGACTTCATATCTTAACTATTTTGTGTCTCTAGCAAATGTATCTTGATGTAAGAATATTTAGACACTTTTTGCAATGCGTTTCATACTTTTGGACCCTACTGTATGTAGTGCACTGGTTGTAGTGCACTCAGTAGTGTGCTCACAGTGTGTGTGTGTGTGTGTGTGTGTGTGTGTTTTCAGTGGTTTTGCCTCCAGAAAAGGCTGAAGGATGTGAGAGTTTTCTTCCGTCTGAAGATGCAAAGGAAACCTGCAAAGGAAAGAAACGCATCAGTCTAGATGTGAGTTCACATCAAACAGCAAAATGTCGCTAAATGCTTTTTTATTTATTAAAATGTGATCTCAAATTTATGAGAGACACTTTTTAATGATTATTTATTTATTTCACAATTTTAGTGAATTTTAAATGTGGGAGGGGGGCACTTTTTAACCCCCCCCCCCCCCCATTTTAAAGTCAAAAGTCAAGTCACCTTTATTTATATAGCGCTTTAAACAAAATACATTGCGTCAAAGCAACTTAACAACATTCATTAGGAAAACAGTGTCAATAATGAAAAAATGATAGTTAAAGGCAGTTCATCATTGAATTCAGTGATGTCATCTCTGTTACGTTAAACAGTGTCTGTGCATTTATTTGCAATCAAGTCAACGATATCGCTGTAGATGAAGTGTCCCCAACTAAGCAAGCCAGAGGCGACAGCGGCAAGGAACCGAAACTCCATCGGTGACAGAATGGAGAAAAAAACCTTGGGAGAAACCAGGCTCAGTTGGGTGGCCAGTTCTCCTCTGACCAGACGAAACCAGTAGTTCAATTCCAGGCTGCAGCAAAGTCAGATTGTGCAGAAGAATCATCTGTTTCCTGTGGTCTTGTCCTGGTGCTCCTCTGAGACAAGGTCTTTACAGGGGATCTGTATCTGGGGCTCTAGTTGTCCTGGTCTCCACTGTCTTTCAGGGATGTAGAGGTCCTTTCTAGGTGCTGATCCAGCATCTGGTCTGGATACGTACTGGATCCGGGTGACTGCAGTGACCCTCTGATCTGGACACAGACTGGATCTGGTGGCTACGGTGACCTCGGAACAAGAGAGAAACAGACAAATATTAGCGTAGATGCCATTCTTCTAATGATGTAGCAAGTACATAGGTTGTTATGGGAAGTGTTTCCGGTTCCGGTTTACCTAATTAATGCAGCCTAAAAATCCTTTAACGGATTTGGATAATAAAAGCATATTAGTATGTTATGTGTAAGACAGGTTAAAGAGATGGGTCTTTAATCTAGATTTAAACTGCAAGAGTGTGTCTGCCTCCCGAACAATGTTAGGTAGGTTATTCCAGAGTTTGGGCGCCAAATAGGAAAAGGATCTGCCGCCTGCAGTAGATTTTGATATTCCAGGTATTATCAAATTGCCTGAGTTTTGAGAACGTAGCGGACGTAGAGGATTATAATGTAAAAGGAGCTCATTCAAATACTGAGGTGCTAAACCATTCAGGGCTTTATAAGTTATAAGCAATATTTTAAAATCTATACGATGTTTGATAGGGAGCCAGTGCAGTGTTGACAGGACCGGGCTAATATGGTCATACTTCCTGGTTCTAGTAAGAACTCTTGCTGCTGCATTTTGGACTAGCTGTAGTTTGTTTACTAAGCGTGCAGAACAACCACCCAATAAAGCATTACAATAATCTAACCTTGAGGTCATAAATGCATGGATTAACATTTCTGCATTTGACATTGAGAGCATAGGCCGTAATTTAGATATATTTTTGAGATGGAAAAATGCAGTTTTACAAATGCTAGAAACGTGGCTTTCTAAGGAAAGATTGCGATCAAATAGCACTCCTAGGTTCCTAACTAATGATGAAGAATTGACAGAGCAACCATCAAGTCTTAGACAGTGTTCTAGGTTATTACAAGCAGAGTTTTTAGGTCCTATAATTAACGCCTCTGTTTTTTCAGAATTTAGCAGTAAGAAATTACTCGTCATCCAGTTTTTTATATCGACTATGCAATCCATTAGTTTTTCAAATTGGTGTGTTTCACCGGGCCGTGAAGAAATATAGAGCTGAGTATCATCAGCATAACAATTTTAAATATTTAATTTATTTCACATTTTTATATTTTATTGAACTCAAACATACAAATTTTTACAAAACACACCGCTAAATTTTAAAAAGAAAATATAAATTCAGTGTATATTTTCATTTGTCATTAACATTTTTATATTTATCTCTCTACAAAACAACACATAGAAATTTGTGGGAACGTTATTAAGTGATAACTCAAATGAACTGATGAGTCATTAATGAACCGATTCACTGAACTGATTCATCATCCAAACCAACTGAATCATTAATTTGTTTGACTTTTATTCTGTTTAAAAACAATACATGCAGTACAGTAAAGTTGATGTATTATCTCTTTTTGGTTCAAATAAAATAAATAAATAAAAAGGTTTTGAATAATAATAATAATAATTGTTTATAGTATAATAATGTTTTAAATTTTAGATTATTGTTGGTTGCATTGTTATTTTAGTATTATTTATATGTTTTTTAGTTTAATAATTTAATCAAATCAAATATTAGTTCTGTTTTCTCAGTTTTTATTGTGGTTTTAGTGAATTTCTTTAGTAAATTTGTTTTGTGGTTTTGTCATTTCTATTCACTTTTTTATATTACAATTTAGGTTTAATTTGAAAGAAAATAATGGTTTGGAGCAATACATTTTTATTTTCTAATATTGTATTACTGTGTTTTAATTGTATATATTATATTTGAAATTATCTTATATTTGTATTTTTGTAATTTCTTTTTCATTTAAGTTTGTTTTAATAATTCTATTACATGCTTTTGTCTTTTTTAATATTATTATTTATGTTTAAATTTCCTTTATTTTGGTTTTAGTGTTTTTATTTTTATTTTATTTTTATTTCTAGTTACCAGTTTTAGTAGTTCAACTTGCATTGGACATTTAGTTGCCAATGCAACTTTTTTTTTTTCATTTTCATTCATTTAAAATTGATATTTAATTTAATTTAATCTGTATTTAAATGAAATAAATGTTTTGAATAGCTGTAGTTTTTACTGTAATAACCCTGGTCGTTTGCTGTATTTCTTCAGTTTGTAGTAAAAGGCCTGTGCATGAATCTTATTCTGTATTCTCCCTCTTGAAAAAAACCAATAAATACATAAATACAGAACATGAGATGATGTGAGTAAATGGTGACAGTTTTGATCTTTGAGTGAATTCTTCTTATTTGTGATGTGCAGTCGTTGAGGTCCTCCTGCTGGTCAGGTGTGTAACTGCGTGTGTGTGTGTGTGTGTGTGTGTGTCAGGGTCTGGAGTGTAACGTGTCTCTGGTTGATGAGAACAGGCAGGAGTGGGTCTTCACGCTCTACGACTTCGACAACAGCGGAAGAGTCACAAAGGAGGTACATACTGACGTTTATACAGACCTCATTCAGACACCTGACATTCATTCCCTTCAGTGAAACACGTGTGTGTGTGTGTGTGTGTGTGTGTGTGTGTGTGTGTGTGTTTAGGACATGTCCAGTTTGATGCACACTATCTATGATGTGGTGGACTCCTCCGTCAATCACTCGAGTAACCGCAAACAGAAGATCCTCCGAGTGAAGCTGACGGTGACTCCTGAACCTGGAGCTCGCCGGAGAGACACGACACACACCACGACCGGTGCCAGTCTCACACACACACACACACACACACACACACACACACACACACACACACACACACACACACACAGACGCACACACACACACACACACACACACACACACACACAGACGCACACACACACACACACACACAGACGCACACACACACAGACGCACACACACACACACACAGACGCACACACACACACACACACACACACACACACACAGACGCACACACACACACACACACACACACACACACACACACACACACACACACACACACACACAGACGCACACACACACACAGACGCACACACACACACACACACACACACACACAGACGCACACACACACACACACACACAGACGCACACACACACACACACACACACACACACACACAGACACACACACACACACACACACAGACGCACACACACACACACACACACACAGACGCACACACACACACAGACGCACACACACACACACACACACACAGACACACACACACACACACACACACAGACGCACACACACACACACACACACACACACAGACGCACACACACACACACACAGACGCACACACACACACACACACACACAGACACACACACTCACACACAGACAGACACACACACACACACACACACACACACACACAGACACACACACACACACACACACACACACAGACGCACACACACACACACACACAGACAGACACACACACACAGACAGACACACACACACACACACAGACACACACACACACACACACACACACACACACAGACGCACACACACACACACACACACACTCACTTTTAATAAAAAAAAATATACCGGTACTATTTAAATTTAGCATACTCTTTTTAAATATTGTATTTGTTCTTTATTTCAGATTTGAGTTTTTAACTAATATTTTGTATTAACGTTTCTTTTTATATTTTCAGATTTCATTTTAATCTTTAGTGATTTTTTTGTATTTTTATGTTTTTCTTATATATACTGTATATACATTGTACCACAGTGTTTATTGTATTACTGTCTTTGTTGTTCGCGGTGTAATTGTAGTATTATGTATATACTATTATAGTTTTTATTATATTTCTGATTGCATAAGACATATTTGAAGGGTTTGAGCCTACGTTTTGACCTCTCTTTCGTCCTGCTCCAGACAGAGACGTGAATCGTCTGAGTCACATTGAGTCGGTTCACGAGAGGAATCACTACTGTGTGGACGAGAACACAGAGAGACGAAACCATTACCTGGATCTGGCGGGAATAGAGAACTACAGCTCCAGATTCGACAGTAAGACTCTGCTGAACAGAAACACAGAAAACACAGAATCTCAGGGGCAGGTTTCACTCCAAAATTATTTATCAGTTATTCCACAAACACTGAAATCTCACGAAAACCCATCAGGAAATGTTTCACCACAAAATTAAAAGAAATAAGAAATATTTTGCATAAAAATAAGCAGATTTTTGAAACCTTTCGGCATTAGGATTTATCTATTTATTTTTATTTGACATTATTTTCAAACATTAAAAAATCTCATGATTGAAATACAAAAGGAAGAATAATAATATTATTTTAGTTGTAAAGTCTTTCCTCATCATTGTGGGAATTGTTGCTGCTTTTCATTCATGCAGAATTTTAATTTAACAATCATTTCTTTATCCAAAATGTTATCTTTTATTTTCTTTATAACACAATTGCTTATTTTTCTTACGTTTCATTTATTTTATTTATCATTATTTATTTATTTTTATCATTGTTCTGACCCTTTAAAATAATACATTTCCTTAATTTTTGTTCATTGTGCCAACCCTTTATAAAATATTATTACTTAATAACCATGATCATTGTTCGGACCTTTTATATGAAATATAATTTTATAGTTTTTAAAAGTATAATTCCTTAATTTTTGTTCATTTTGTTCACTTTTATAAAATATATTTTCTTTAATTTGGATCATTGTTCTGACCCTTTATAAAATATAATTCCTTAATTTTTGTTCATTCTGAATATAAAAATATAAGTGTTGTTATATAAAATATAAATATAAAATAATTGTTGTATAATAAAAAAAAAAATTTGCTTAATTTATTGTCATGTTTTTGACCTTTTATAAAATATAGTTTCCTTAATTTTGATTATTGTGCTGACTGTTTATAGTATAAAATTCCTTAAGTTTTGGTCATTTTGCCAACCTTTTTTTTTATACATATATTTTTTTTAAATTTCCCTTAATTTTAATTTTATATAATATATTTTCCTGTAACTTTCATAATCGTTCTGACCCTTTATAAAATATAATTCCTTAATTCTGGGGTATTTCTAAATATAAAAATATCATTTTTGTTATATAAAATATAAATATAAAATAATTGTTGTTATAAAAAATATAATTGTTTTTCTGGCCCTTTATAAAATATGATTGCTTATTTTTTTTTTCATTTTGCCGACCTTTTTAAAAATTTATATTTTTACTGTAATTTTGATCATTTTTCTGACCCTTCATAAAATATGATTGCTTAATTTTTTTCATGTTTTTGACCTTTTATAAATTATAGTGTCCTTAATTTTGATTATTGTGCTGACTGTTTATAGTATAAAATTCCTTATTCCTTTTTTTTATACATATTTTTTTTTACATTTCCCTTAATTTTAATATTTGCGCTGACCCTTTATATAATATATTCCCGTAATTTTCATAGTTGTTCTGACCCTTTATAAAATACAACCCTTAATTTTCATTAATGATCATGTTGCCGACCTGTTGTAATATATAGTCCTTCTGCAAGGTTCCTCTCCTCCTGTGGCTCCTCAAGAGCAGCCGTCACGGTCTTCACACGCCCAGAACCGTTCCCGTTCCCATCAGCCTGAGACACACACCCATCTGCGGCGCTCTCAGGTCCTCACCGACCCCTGCGTGACCCCGGGTCCCCGTGTGCGCGCCGGGCCCCAGTCCATCAGGTCCCCAAAGGCCACATTCAAAGGCAGCCAGTCTGTGGCCAAAGCCAGCCAGTGTCACAGCTACTATCCGCCTGTGCCGGGTGTTTCCTTCTCAGCGGGTCAGAACATGTACCATCGACCCCATCAGAACCAGCCTCAGCCCTCAGCGGGTCACCAACACAGTCACAGCCAGAGAATGAGAGCCAGAGCCAGAGAACAGGCGCTGTCGCCCGCAAAACACACCCAACAACAACAGCCCTCGCCCGACCGCGAGCAGAACGCCGGGTT
This sequence comes from Carassius carassius, assembly GCF_963082965.1. Classification (NCBI taxonomy): domain Eukaryota; kingdom Metazoa; phylum Chordata; class Actinopteri; order Cypriniformes; family Cyprinidae; genus Carassius; species Carassius carassius. The sequence goes on from NC_081778.1 coordinate 31,597,330, forward strand.
TGTGCTTCCTGTGGTCCAGCGACACGAACACCATCACCATCACGAGCACCATCACCATCACCACTACCATCACTACCATCAGACATGACTTCACAAACACACTCGTGAAGCTCTGCATGCCAGTTCATTTTCATGAATGTTCAGCAAGTATTTCTATAAAAGCATACATCAGATATTCAGGAATCTGCTCTGCTTCAACTCAGGCACTTATTGCGTTCATCAGCTGTATTGTGGTTTACAGAATGACAACAGAGCTAATGTTGGTCATTGCCGACCGTTTACATGAAGACATCAGCTTCCTTTGGATATTTCTCAAGCGTCTTTTGAATTTTAAATCATGCTTTTATGGATATTTGTTATTTGATCGAGTGTGATGGAATGATTTAGAGAGACAAACCAAAATCACAAAACAGGAAGCAAAGTGATACTGACAACCCTATAAAATAGAAATCAATTATCAGTTAAAAATAATAATAAAAAAAATTAAAAATTATATATATATATATATATATATATATATATATATTTATATTATATTATTATTATTTTTTATATACACACTTTGGGGCAAAAATTTGAAATAATTAAGATTTTTAATGTTTAAAAAAAAATACTGTAAAAAAAAAAACAGTAGTATTGTGAAATATTACCATATAAAATAACTATTTTCTATCATCACTATATTTTAAAATCTAATTTATTTCTGTGATGCAAAGCTGAATTTTTCAGCTTCATTTCTGCAGTCTTCCTGATCTTCAGAAATCATTCAGACATAAACATAAGAATATCTTTATTATAGCGAACATACGGCCGCTAGTGAAAATACACATATTTTACATATTATATTTGAAAGATTACAATTAGAGACCCAGATAAAAATAAAATAAAATCAGCAATCAAACCATTTGAAAGATTTGATGGAGTATATACAGACATGTATGATGGGTAATGAAATATACTGCATAGAAGTAATATCATATGATGCTCTCAGATTTTTTCTAATATTCGTGAATCTCAGGTGAACGGTGCTGCTCTGTAGCTTTTCTGAAAAAAAAGGCTATTTCTCTTTCGTGAGACCCTGCCAAGGACTGAACCTCTCTCTCGTCCCCGAGGAAATATCACCACTGCCAGTTTGAATGCTAAAATATCCTTTATGTTTAAAAATAAAAACTATATGAATATAAACATTTTACTGTATGATTATACTGTGTATGCATATTTATCATGGTTCATACATATGCATTTTTATATATATATATATATATATATATATTTTAATAAAATACAGCTAATGCATTTGACATCTGCCTTTTCCTTCTCTCAATTAGAGAAATGTACAGTATAAACTAACGCAATGTATAATGGTCTTTTTCAAAAGACATCAAGACACTTTTTGGTGAATTAAAAGCAAGCAGTAATGTAACTGATATTAAAACAAAATTACAGAAGTTTACATTTGTTGTAAAGAAAATAGTTAAATTAATTAAAAACATTAAAAACTCAAGTAAAAACATTCCACGGTGTCAGTGTTGCCTGTTAAAATGTTCTAAAAAGGGTATTTCAAAATACTACATAAACATGTCATTAACAAGTGATTTTTTCCTCTATATTGATCATCTTCTTCTCTTCTTCTCCGCGTTTCATCCTGCATTGTGCCCCTGATAATTTTCTTTTTTCACCTTTTTAATTTTTTAGAAATCATATTTTAAAAGCAAATAAATGGCAAAACTATTTTAACTGCATGCACCATGCATAATTAATGCGTTATGATGATGTCACGAGGCAGAAAGTGTTTAAATAAGTCCAACATGGTTTATTTTTCGTTGATGTAAATTTTATTTTATTATTTTTTACTTGATCAGAAAAGTATGAAACTTGGTTAAGGTTTTGGCACTCAATATGTGAACATTAAAACTATTCCGTAAATATAATTTATTACAAATTAAAAACTCCTAAAAAATCTTAAATGTTGAAAAAAATTATATATGTAGTACATTCATTGTGCTAACATAATGAAAAAATATATGTATTTTTGACCGCCACACGAAATTATTCATTAAAACCAGTAGAATATCTAACAAAATCATTTTCCAGAACATTCTCCTTCATCGTTCCAGGCTGGTGGAATTCCTCCGATCCGGAATGCTGAATCCCTGACGTTTTTTAAACGACAGCTAAAAACTCATCTCTTTCGAAACCGCTTGGCTTCTCTTTCTAGCTTGTACTTATTTAAACAATGTCTAGAACTTGGTATTACAAGCGCTTCCTGTGTCTGTTTGCCTCTTTAAGAAGAATCGCTTTATGTATCCCCCAATTGTAAGTCGCTTTGGATAAAAGCATCTGCAAAACGACTAAATGTAAAAGTAAAATTTCTGTTTGTCACACTTGTGGAACTTTCTGATCACCTTACAAGACATGAACCATAAGTTTCTTCACAGACTGTCCTCCAGAAACCCCATCTTAAAGGAAATACTTGAGATATAATGCAGCTCCTTCAGCATTCAGTAAGATATCTGAGAAGAGTCAATCTTTTCATTTTTACACTTACCAATACAACATCTAAAGCTTTCTGTGAACTTGTTTCGGTGCATTTGAGAAGTGCATATAGAAAACAAGGTCTTAACGCGATGTGTCAGACTAGAACTGCTTATAAGACGTTAATTTGAGCACGGGCCAGTGAGGATTTAATCGGGGGCCAAATAAGGACCCCAACCGGGCCACACAATGACAGTGGTGAAAAGCAAGGGGAGGGTCGGAGAAATGCAAATGTACCTACTTTGTGCTGCGCGAGAGAACCTCCTCTGCCATTGACAAGTGGCTGCTTCCAGTGGGAGTGGGTGGAAGTTAGAAAATAATGCCAGTTTAGCGTCGCCACTTTCACACGCTCACCCGCATTCCTTCCTCTGCGCGCCACCGCGCAGCGCGACGGAGACGCGCGACACTGTGACGCGCCCCATCGCTGAAGGTAAGAGAGCGATATCTACAATCCACCACCTGACAATCTCAGCATGCACATTGTAAAACACGGGCCTAAGATGACAAAACGGACCGTGCAAACCATTTTTAAAATCTCAAATAGCATGATTAATGTAAAATAACATTTGCTAACGGTTTTGCTGAGACCTTAGACCAGCAGCAAGTCATCTTAAAGCGTTGTTTCAGCAGGGAAACTTTATATTGCATGCAGTGCATGTTTTGAGAAGCTTGGTTTTGACGATGTATTTGGGTGAAATGATAGATTGAAATACCATCCAGGCCGATTAATCGGACGATATTTGGTTATTTTGAGACTTTATTTATGTACAATTTTATAGATACCCGATGTCTGTCTCAAAATCTACATGTAGCATTGCTGCATAGTGTACAAATTACTGTTTCAAATGTTTGGCTAATGTTTTCTAGGTTATAAAACTCTTCTCTTAATTTTAAAATGTTTTTGTTTATTCTTGGTTATGCAAATGATGAGTGAACATTCCATGTTATCATTTTGCAAACATTATGGGAATGTTACTTTTAAATGTTATTTGAAACATGAAGCAACATTTAAATAAAGTTAGACAAATGTTTATAGGAAATATGGTTTTAGTGCTAAACCATTGGGAACACTAATAAAACACGTTCTATTAATAACATTTTAAAAACGTTAGACAAGTGTTTCAGGAAAAGTTTCTTTAAAATATGTGTAAGTAATGTTTATAGATAAAGTTTTGAGAATATTATGAAATATCGGGTAACTTGGACATATATTTAAAAAAGCATTATATGCATGTTTCAGGAAAAAAACCTTCCATATATAAATATATAAAAAAGTTGCATATAAAAATAGCAAGTTTTGCGATCTGTTGTTAATTATTAAAGACCAGATTACTTTTACAAATGTTCCATAATGATGTTAATATTTAAAAGATGTTAAATGAATATTTCAGAAGCAATGTATAAATAATGTTTTTGTGCTAAAATTTTGAGAACTGTAATTAATTATTAAGGACAGGATAACTTTTTCTAATTTTACTGTTCAGAATGTAACCAAAATATCAGCTAAAGTTCCCTTTTATTTTATGAATATTGGGTAAATGTTGTGTAAAATTTGTGTGCATATCCTATATGATCATTTATTTTATATATAATATATATTAGTGCTGTCGAATAGCTTAATCACATCCAAAATAAAAGTTTGTGTTTACATTAAATATGTGTGTGTACTCTATATATAAATGCACAGATGCATATGCATGTGCATATTTAAGAAAAACATGTTATGTTTATATATTAAATATATTTATATATATGAATATAAACATATACATGTAAATATTTTAAAATGTGTGTATTTATATACACAGCACACACACATAATGTGTAAACAAACTTTTATTTTGGATGCGATTAATCGTGATTAATCGATTTGACAGCATTAATATATGATGCACTGCATCATCCATCTGCTCTCTAAACATCTGCATCAGCTGTTATGAGCGTATTTGTTCCCAGAGATGTTACGCTGCTTTTCCCATTCATGCATCTTCTTACTCTCATAGAGACACTTGTGCTAGTTTGCACGACTAAGCCTTTCTTAGGAAAATGTGATTATCTGCAGGCCTGACTCGCATTGAGACGCACGCATGAGAAAAGCTCTGCAACACAATAGAGGCGCTGGGAGTTTGTCTGAGAAAGAGAACAGCTTAGATTTTCCAATAATAATGGCCTGTCTGAAGAGAAGAGAATTCACTTACAGTGCTGGACACGACTGAAGCCTGATATTCTGGATTTGGTTGTACATATAAACATTTTTAATGCTTCAATACACAAGCAATCATGCAGTTTTCTAGACTCGCGAGACACAATTTTGTTGCGCCTTTATATTTCGTTGCAGTGACATCAAAGAGCGAGTTGAACAATTGCCTCTTTCTGCCCTTCTACCCCCACTGTCTCTCCCCAATTTCCACTTGATTAGGCTCCGAGCCTCTTGAGTTGAATCCACGGGGAAAATGGTTCACTAATTTCAGGACTGGGCTTCCAAACAAAACCGGGCCACTTCTTCTTTCCACACTAATTTGAGTCAAATTGAATCAGGTAGGATTTTCTCTCCTCTCCCTCTGCATCTGAATTTGAGTTTGTAGAATGCATAAAACCGGAAGAGAGTCATAAAAAGTGCATAAAAGTGCCATTTGTCTTTGCTTGCTCATGCTTGGCCTGCTGGCTTTCACTCAGCACAAGAAAAGTCACGTGAGCTGTGTACATGCAGAGCTCTGCAGTGTATTATTTTGACACAGTTATCCATTTTTTACTGATATCTGGAGACCAGTATGGTATATATGCAGAAGATTTGTTGCAACAGAAAAATGTGAATTATGGTGATTGATCCTTTTTTGCCGATGTTCAAATGAAACACATATTTAAGAACGGAGCAGGTTAATTGATAGATTGGCCCACTACTGGTTGTTTTCTCCAAGTACACGCTGTAATGCAAGTTGCTGTAATTATGGTAGTTCTTATTATTAAGAGGTAATTGCTATAACATGGTTGTGTGTTTGAGTGTGTCGTGTTTTCACCTTGTTAAATGAGTGATAGATGGCTGCAGATCTCACAGCACATTAAATGCAGATGTTGTGATTCAGAGCTCTTTAGATACTGTTGATCATTGTGGTAAATTGTATTGCTGTTTTAATGCGTATTACACCGTGTGCTTGTGATCTTGCTTTGATCCTGGTTTACTTTACAGACACGTTCTGCATTTGATAGCTGCTGTGCTGTTAGTCAGAGAAATGCAAAAAGGAGAAATTAAAATGCATGCTTTGTAAATTCAGCAATCTTCCTCTCTGCTGAAACTGGTTCACTGGTTTGTTTGTTTAGTGTGTTGTGTTTGCAAACTTTGCCTTTTAATACATAAATAAATAAATAAATTCATTATGGGAAATATTAAAACATATATTTTTTATTTTATTATATAAAATATATATGTTCATATTTTCCTATTTTTATTCTATTATTATATATTATTTGTATTTTTCATATTTTTTCACTTTCACTTTTGAAAATAAAAAGTATATATATATATATATATATATATATATATGCGCGCACACACACACATATGTGTGTAAATACATTTTATATAATTTATTTAATTTTTTATACAAAATACAAAATGTATAATGTAAGAAATGTACATTCTTTGCAAATTCAGCATTCACAAGCACATATATTTACTATATATATATTGTATTTTACATAATATTATAAAATATCTTCCAAACCAACTTTCAAAATCTGTAAGGAACATTGCTAAATAACAAATCTGGACTCGCAGATAATAATAATAATAATAATAATAATAATAATAAAGCAATGCATGAAATAAGATTTCAAGAGTGGCCACGACAGAATCACTTTTTCACGATTTCACAACTTTTTTCCAAACACTTTCTGAATTCTCTGTGTCTTCAAGCAGTTGCTTAGCAATGTGGCCTCCTCTTGCTCTCCTTCTTCCCGGTGCATCCAGAATACTAATGCATGAGAGTGGAGGGAGATGCATGCTAACATCAAAGTAGTGTTTAGTTTGGAGTAGATTGTATTAGTGTTTTGTGGCACTGCATCTACCTCAGATTTGGCTTCTTTTGCAGTAAAAGCAGAAAAGCATTGCATCTAATGCCCCTCATGAACATTCATATTTCATCATATTCTTGTTCACCACTAGATGGCTGTGTCTGAAGCTGCCTTCTCTGCTCAGTCAGTCCATGTGTTTGTGTGGAGGTGAAACCAGACAGACTTCCAAAGCTGCTGCTAATGAAGAACAAATTCAAGAGTTTAATGCTTAATAGTGCTGTTTTATTTGTATTTTTTACACACTGAATCATATGTTTAAAAAACATAAACAAAACTACATTATAAACAAATGTACTTGTTTCCGCTCTGAAAGATGCATTTTCTACTCTTTTAATCAAATAGCATTCACCTTGCACAGGATTGTGGGACATCATAACCAGCTTTATTCAAGTTTTTGATACAGCAGAGATTTTTCCCTTCGTTTTTCTCATCGTCAAAGGTGAAGTTTGCACAAATAGTTACTGTTTTCAAACAGGTTTCCCTTCTGCTGTAGAGCCACAGTTTTAAACATTTTGAGATCGACCTACAAATTACTTACAGTAACTTTCTTTTCTCACAAAATACATTATTTATATGTTTATTTTTTTTATATTCTACGAATGCTAAAATGGTACGTTTTCTCATGTCATGATTATAATGCTATTGGAAGCTTACTAAAAAGTTTGTTACACCTTCATATTAACTTATTCTCACCCGAAATATAGCATTATTTAAATGTTTATGTTTAATATTCTAAGAATGTTATCTTAAGTACAAATCTTGAGGACATTCTGAGAAGATCTATAAAATCCTTCAAAAAGGTGGGAAATTTCTAGTAAATTTCTGAAACTTTCCAGGATTTTTTTTTTTTTTTTTTTAATATTCCAGGGATTTTTGGAAAGTTTCCAGAAATTAAACGGAAGTTTTCCACCTCTTTGCAACTTTAACTCAAATATTCATCATCAAGTGTATTTTTGGCCTTTAGCAGAAAAAGCTGAAGCTCTGGTGCTTTGAAAGGTTTGATAATTGTACAGATTCATCTTGGACAAACTCTTCAGCAAACAGGAAAGAGCCATTATAGAGATAAACGAGCAAATGATCTAGTTTACGTAGGAGCAGCCGTTATGTGACATTGTGCTACTAATTTGTTTAGTACAGTTTGTGAAACAACTAAAATATTTGGATTTGTAATATGTTTTTGAAAGAAATGTCTCCTGCTCACCAAGGCTTCTTGTTTATTTAATCAAAAATAGAGTAAATATTGTGAAACATCCTTACATTTTAAAATAACCGTGATACAGTAAAAATATATATATATATCAAGGATGCATTAAATTGTTTAAAAGTGACAGAAAAGATGCACAAAAAAGTGTCAATTTCAAATAAATGCTGCTTTTTTAACATTTTCTATTCATCTGTGAATCCTGAAAAATTAAATCCATCACAGTTTCCACCAAAATATTGTGCAGCACAACTTTGTTCAACGCTGATAATAATCAGAAATGTTTCTTGAGCAGTAAATCGTCATATTTTCATGATTTCTGAAGATGACACTGAAGACTGGAGGAATGATGCTGAAAATACAGCGGAGCATCACAGAAATAAATTACACCTTAACAGATATCCACATAGCAAACAGTTATTTAAAATCGTAATAATATTTCACAGTTTTACTGTATATAAACAAATAAATGCAGCCTTGGTGAGCAGAAGAGACTTAATGAATCCAAGTGTTTACTGGCAGTGTATAACTCTAACCCACAATCCTCCCAAATTACGTTACATGCAGTCCACGCAGAAACTTCACAGAGCCATTAAAGCCTAATTGTACGCTCTCTGTTTGACGTCACTGTTAGTTACACTACAGTCATCGTGACGTTTCCGTTCATGCATTTGCCAGATGCATTTATCCAAAGTGACTTACAATGCATTCAAGCTTTAAATCTGATCAGTTCGAATCGATCCCATGATCTTGGCATTGCATGAGCTGCTATTTGAGCTCCAAGGTGTGCAAGGTTATTTTGCACATGTGTTTTGGTTGTATCTTGAACCTCTTGTCTTGAGATACGAGTTGTCCTCTGGAGACGAGTATAATTAACCCAAATGAAAACAGGAAGCACCTCACCCACGTGCTCAATCTTCCCTCTGCGTCTCTCGCTGCGGATCTGCATTTACTCCTCTTGTCTTTTACTGTCTTTACTGGAAGCAACGAGA